>NW_021132620.1:0-115153 GCF_004193835.3 Ostrinia furnacalis | reverse complement strand
AACGGATTACAAATATTTAAAATATAAATAGCAAGGGCAATATTTTGTACTTTTATACGCGAGTAGTTGCATGCTAGTCATTTTGACTTATTGACCTCTCTTTCTATTACATACTAGCTTTCCGCCCGCGGCTTCGCTCGCGTGGAATTTTGTCTGTTACAGAAAAACAATATCGCGCGCGTATTTGCTCACCGTTTAGACCTACCCTGGACTACGACAAAAATTTTAAAACCAAAATCAGCTCAATCAGCCCAGCCGTTCTCGAGTTTTAATCAGACTAACGAACATCAATTCATTTTTATTTATATAGATAGATTAATTCATATCTGCGTGTCTACTTTAAACATTGAATCATCTTACGACACGTGTCATTGTTTTGATAAAGGATTTTTTGGTGTTTCTTATTCTGCCATAGAAAAGATATTTGTTTTGGGGCTGATATTTCACCAATTGTAGGTATGGAAAACTTTTTTTTGTAAATACATACTTATTATACATAGAAAACACCCAGTCCAATACAAACAAATATGTTCATGCACACAAATGTTTGTACTGTGCGGGAATCGAACCCGCTACCACTTCGAACCACTACACCAAACGGCCGACAATACAAACCTAGCATTTAAAGTCTCGCATAATATTGTATTTAATGCGCGTTGAACTTTCTTCTCTCACTCTCTATCATATTAATTAAATTGTTATTTAATTTGAAATCTACCTAATCAATTTAATTTCAAAAACCACTTACAATAGTTTTAAAAATCTAGATTTATTATAGATTCAGTAAAATAATAATATTTTATGTAATAATATCAAATAAATGTAATTTTAAATATAGTTCCATATTTTACTGAATTTTACTAAATCAATATCAACTAAACACACTCTAGTCAAGTGTAAGTGGTGTAGTAGAAACTAATCGAGTATAGTTTGGAGATTACTTTTTTTACTAAGCTCCTCCAAACTATACACGATCAGTACGCAAAATTCGTGTATAGTTTGGAGTCACAGATTTACAAACAGGCACTCCGAAATATACACGAGCAGTTTCCTATGGGTGCGTTCTGGCCATGTATAGAACGGAAAGACGCAGCGAGCACACGTAACGTAAACTCATGGTAAGCACACTGGCCTCTTCAACCCTGGTCAGTGTGGGGAGTGCAGGCTAAATCCTCCATTTGCCAATGGTAAATTAAAAGGGTCGTGCTCCTGCTCTAGAGTCTATGGCCTGATGATGATTTACAACTATTTCAATTGATCTATGTGTCAAAACAGCTATGATTGTGATCAAAAACAATCGCCTCTCGATTAGATTACTTCAAGAGTTGGTTTATCTACAGCGTCGCTAGACGACTCCTTTATCATGCGTCATTGCATAATGGCATTGTAGATGATACTTTTAGAATTTTATGAAGTAGGTTATTAATTTAAAACAGACATCGTTCATATATCGTTCCATTCTTTCATTTAATCATTTGTGGCACAAATACAATATTTGTTATTTTGGCAGAATTTGAAACAAGTGATAAAAATAATGATTCAAAAATAAACCGCTATGGTATATTTTCGCCTCTTAAATTTGGCTAAAATCCATAATTTTATTTAGGTACCTATTACTTGCTTTGATGGTCGTCGTTCTTTCGTTTCACGGAATGAAGATCAATAACAAAACATAAAGATGTTTGCAGATTTATGAGCCTTTTTCTATGGTTAATTTTTCCCATGTATTTTAATACAGCGAAAAACGAAATCAGCTAACATTGGCAGAGCCGTCTTCAAAATAATACTCCGTCATTTAGATTTAGATTTTTATGCAGCCAAATGAAAAAATGCTATTTAATTCTGGCAGAATAGAACAAGATCTGATGATCTCCCACTTTTCAAGTGGATGTCGAGAAATACTTCAACCCGTCTGGCCAACGTGAGGATTCGAGTGTAGGCTGAATCCTCCCTTTTGCTTCTGCTAAATTGGAGCTCTTCCTTCATTAGAGACTAACTGACCTGGAAGATAAGATAAAATGGATAATAACTTACGATGTATTCCTAGCGCTAATGTACTGTTCTGTAGAGTCGGCGTAGACCCGCCAGGTGGCGCGGCGTGCTGTGCTCGTGATCCACGACTCCTCGGTCCCTTCTGCGAGGGACTTCTGCAGCTCGAAGGGGCACTGCAAAAAATAATGCTAGTAAGGAATATGGTCTCTATCTTAAGGTACTTAGTACTAGTTTTGTGTACCAGAGCTTGTAAATAGCCAATAGAAAACTGATAAACCTAAAATTTATCCATCGAAGTAAATTAAGTAATGCTAAGTAATATCTCAATGAATTTATCATACTAAACTTTGCCCCACGTGGGATTAGAACTTTCAAATGGGTGCCATCAAAGTCCGATACGTTAGCTACCAGGCTAGGTAATGAAATTGTAAGTTTATTGTCTGCGTGTCAAAATCAAAATCAAAAATATTTATTCAATTTAGACCACAAGTGGCACTTATGAACGCTTTAACGGTTTTATACTAATCACTGTTAAACTTGACAAAGATAAAGTTCATTCAATGATGTGACAACTACACGAGTACACGTAGTCGCGTCTAATTGTCCCTGTTAAAATTTACTAACTTTTTCTTTTTATGACCTAAAATAATATACCAAGTACTAGGATGAACTCACTCGTACATAGGTAGGTACTCGTATATCATGGATATTAGGATGTGCAGTGACTAGGTAGAGATCACAAGATTGTGTGACACTCCGACAATATCGAGTCATATTGCCATGGGCAAGAAACGGAAAATGGTTTTAATATCGGAATGGAGATCTTTAAGGACGGAAGAGATGAATGGAAACGACTTCAGATTAAAATATAAATTCATATCCCGAAAACAGATGATAACGTTATTGTACCACAGAATAATAATAAGTACTATGTAGTTATACATAATATATGTATGGACTCTACATAGTAAAGATCCCTCTTGGACGAATTCGTCCAAGAGATCCCTAGATGTCGTTCTAAAAACAATATAAAAACTAAATAACTGTTCATTTAATTAACTACAATTTATTTAGTTTTGACAAAAAAAGTCAGCCAAATGTGTTAACTAGCACCGCTATTAACAAGCACGCTAATTTTATTGTGCTCATGTTTTATAAATAATATAATCAATACGAAAGATTAATTTTGTTTCGCGTTTTTATTTGTAAAGTTATTTTTATTTACAAACTTCCTTCAATGTAAACTATCATATTCTATTCATTATATTTTATTTATATTTTTATGTAGTATCCGCTTTGTTGACGCTTATATTTTTTATAAAAGTGTGCACTACATACTAACATGATCATAATATGTGAATATGAATCATATTAGGAATATTCAGGACAACATTACTATGTACATAAAGTTGTATAATAAGTTTATTGTTAGTAATTCATCTAGACATTTTTTCGACCCTCTAATTTACCGGAGGCAAATGGAAGATTTCCCACACTTTCCATACTTGTCAGACGGGTTATGTGGTTGCGGAGGCATCTCATAATTTTTGACATCCAGAGGAAAAGTGGCTGGTCTAATTCGGAGCATTGCCTTTGCTAAATTAGAGGGTCATTCTCCTGCAGTGGAGACTAAATGGCCTGGATTTTTTTTCATGTAAGTATACAGACGGTCATAGCATGACACGGTATAGTGCGCAGTCCTATGTAAAATTTAAGAAATCGTTTCTCGCTTGAGCGGCCCTGCGACGTGTGGTATCGATACGGTAGCGCGGCCGATTATCTCGGACATAGCAATTAGATCGCACCGCTAACTATAATGATCGCCGCACTCGATGCTACAACTGCTTGACACACATAATGAAATATTGCAGTATAACACCATAGAAAATCATAAATTAAACCAACATTTAATACTTTAATCACCGATGCGCAATTTCTTTCCGGATCGTATAATATTTTTAAAGTCAAAAAATTCCAAAGGTTGTATAATTAATAAATTAATTATTAACCTTGCTTCGCTACTTTTTTAAATAAACTTTTGACTTGATCAAATCATCTTACTATTGTTTAATAACTTTAAAAAATATATTTCCTAATCGCACCCACGGCCTTTCGCTTGCCGGCAAATGCTCTACCACCACTGAGAGCAATATCGTGGGTTCGATTTCCACCTTAGACAATTTAATTTTTTCAAATTATTAAACATGCGACTCTAAATAATAAATAAGTATCTTAGTTCTTGCAATAAAAAGATATGAAAGTATCGGGATTTCCCATTTTCCAGTGGGTGACCTCAAATGTACGCTGATGATATTCATAAGTTTCCTTGTAAGTAACATGTTTTGCAATGATGTTGATACCTATCGTTTCGATTGTGCGATAAACGCGTCGGTTCGATTCGAACAATGATATTGACAATTGGTTAGTTTTCAACGGAATCCTTTTGACGAGAACTTCTCTGAAAGTGTACTATCTACCTGTTGCACAATAAAGAACGTACGTACATTCTTGAAACTTGAAGCTTTATCATAAGTCCGAAACCACAGTTCTTGACACCGAAAGTGGCCAAAAAGTTGACAACACAACCTTATTCTAGTTGTAGTAACAACGACGTGTAGCGAACTTTTTGGCACCTTTGGGTGTCACCAAGTATTTGACGCTAACTGTTACTGTACTATTATAATTAGCAAGCTCATTTGTTAACTTAACCATGTTCTTATAATATGTATTGTCAGTAATGTTTAATAGACGTGTGTGTGGCTTCCCGTGATTCCACAACATTAGCGAGTGAGTTTTCCCCCGGGAAACCCCCTGACGCGGTATAATAGCGGGAATAGGTACTAGGACTATAATTACGTGACTTCGACAATATACGCAAAGTAATGATGCAATTTACTGGCGCCTCTATTAGGGTTTTCAATTAGGTATGTCACGATTTTATAGGTACGCGTATAAGGTCGAACCAGAATCTTCCAGAATTGTAAAAGAAACGTATTGATTTCGGGGATTCGGAATTCATGCAGTTCAAGCCTTATCCAGTTGTCACAGCCTGTCCAGTTTTTGTAACATTCGTATACTTACTTAGTGGTAAAACGAGTTTCGGGATTTTACAAGTCCTTAAAATTTTCAGGTTTTCCTGAACTGACTGGCAACCCTACGCTTTGATGACAAGTTGACAAGCTCTATTTAAAGAAACTAATTGAACTGTACCAAAGTTTGAGGCCAGCCGTTCGCCAAATAAATTAACTTGACCCAAAAATATAAAGACCACTTTAATTCTGAATGTTTGGTGAATTAATTCCGAAAGTTAGAACATTTTTTCTAACAGAAGAGAGACAAAATTTGTTTTAATATGTTCTTGCAGCGTAAAATATTATGTTATTTTTATGTTAGCTTACGTTTATTTAAAATCAGCTAATAAATAATAGCAAGAACTTCATCCCGAATGTAAGGAATAGAGATGCTAGTTTCCCTAAACGGATGTTTTACAAAACTTCTACTTCATGAAGTGATCAAGTGAATCAGTCAAGAGCGATGTATAGTCACATGTAAACCTATAGACCTTTGGACTAGTCAGAGCCAAAGTTAATGCCTAACTTAACAAAAAATACATAATCACGTCTCTACATTTGGTACATTTAGTTTCTCACATTTCATAATGCGTATAAAAATTAATGTATTACAATCTTATGTAACTGCATGCAATAATTAAAACGATCTGGACAACGACATTAAACAAAAAACTTGTATTCCGATAACTGCTACCACATTCACTACTGTTATAATAAACAAAAAATCAGAGCTAAGCAAAAAAGGTCAATGCAGCGCGGAAGTAGCTATAGTGAATTTACAACTGCCTACTATAAGCGGATGAGTCAATAACAACCTTGTAAGAAGGTGTTGGACAGAAGCCAATAATAGCTGATTAAAAAATGTACACAATCCACTAAGCTAACGGCGTTCGACATTATGACTGGCCAATAATAATATTGGTGTCAATAACCATCAATATTATTGGCCTTCATTCACACACAACTAAAAAACTTTGATATCGATTAATTATTTTCTGAAATGAATAATAATATTGTTAATTTAATAAATTATGATGCGATAATGAAGCTATGTCAACCGCCTATGACGATTCATATTTAGATAACGGGACTTTTACTGACACGCTACAAGAAGAAAAAGACTTCACAAGATCATTATGAGTGGTTCAGTTTGTGCTGCGTAAAGCAAAATATTTTGAATGGACTAGGTATACATATCTAGGTGAGAACATGTTTAACGGAATAGACCCAATGCGATATTGTTTATCGAGAGTGCTCGTAATAGAACACCACTATGTTATTATTTGCTTTGCATTCGTTCCGCGTATACGTAGAAAGGTGCGAATTAGCCTTCAATACATTATTGATGTTTCGCAATTCATTCTTGACATAATTAGGCTGCTATCATGTCTTGCGTGAAAATACGACAGCATAAATCGCCATACACTTCGGAAGAACAGTTTTGTGCTTGTAGATTTAGATTTATAACTTGTTTATTTATGATCGATAAAAGTGAGGGTGATTGATGATTGAAATTAATTAAAACAATAATTTTAAATTCAGCAATAAACTCCTTAAAATGTTGAGTTTTAAGTCCAGAAAAAACTCATACCACCAAAATACGAAATCATTTTTTTTCTTGCTACGTCAAAACATGAAGTCAGAATATTAAAGAGATTCAATCTAATAATGCGTAATTATTAACATCAGGTATTTTATTTACAACACGTGTAGTTATTTTATTGGTAAAAGTACTTGGTTCTTCAAAAAATATCCATAATTGGCTTCGTCTTGTTAACACAGCCGGCAAAAGTAATAGTTCAAATTAAATATTGCTGTTAACGTTAAATGCCTAATTAAAATACAAAGAAATAGGTACTTTGTCAGCTAGTCATTAGTTCACCTCGAAGTAGAGACAACTACCGGTCTAAATGTAGAGTAAAAGTAACAAACAAAATAATAGCTCATGAAATGGTTCATCAGGAAAATAAGGAGAAAAACCAATGAGGATAAGTATAGTTTTCTAAATTCTCTAGAGATACCTATTCATGCATTTGTTTGGTGATTTTCTAAAAAAAAACCTAAAGATATTTTATGATTTTATGCACTTCTTTGCTGATTTGTAAGCCAAAGGTCAATGGAATGAGAAACACTTGCAGTGGCATATCGAAAGCGTGCGTGTGCGCAACCACGGCGAAACCAGTTCGCAAAAAATTCACCAAAAGCGGCGCGACCGCTTCCCTACAGCCGGGGGAGGGGGGCTGAAGGTAGAGTTCCGTGCTCTGACTGGTTAAGTTGTGAATTTGGACCTAGGGTGTACCTGTACGGGTTAAAAATATGATTCATTTGTTAAAATAAGGTAATAGGATATTAATTGTAAACATATCTCTGGCACTCGGAATAATAAAGTAGTTTATTAGGTACTCCTTCTCTTTGTTTTTAAAGTCAGATAAAGAAATATACTTACTAAGAGAAAGCCACACATTTCCCGGAAAATGTCAGATAAGGCATGCGTGTTTGGCTAATCGCCCTTTGACGACTGAAAATTTACACCAGCAGGGTGCGATTATTTTAATATTAACTAGGCTCTATTACCTAAGTTCCTACTTTAATATTAAAATAATTTCTTTGTCTCTACCATGATTTAAACGATATTTTAAGCTTTAAGGTCGCCGTTTGAAAACTACACACATCGAATGGTACTTTAACTAAACTTTTGAAGTAAAAAAGTAAAGTAACTAACTATGGAACCACAACAACTGCAAGAGTCATACATAAGAAAATAAAGAAAACCGGCGAAAAAATTCGGCGTCAACTTTTTACTAACACCACTGAAACAAGAACTACTCGTCCTCATCATTATAAATCGTCTTGCAAGCCAATTGCTGAGGAGTGTAAAAAGTTATTAGATGGAAAAAGAAATTGGAGCGTTAGACTATGCGGTTGGCATTCCTTTTTTATTTATGCATGTTTGCTACGAATATGCATAATTACATCTTTACGCCTAATTTGCTAAGCTGACTAGATATTTATAGTCTTAGAGCGACAATTACTTTACTGTAGGTGATTAATTCCACTCCAAGTTTTAAAAGCCAAAATGTTCCCCACAAACGGCATGTGATAAGAAGACTGGCGATAATGATCTAAAAAAACAAAACACTAAACTTACTCGAAAACAATCATCAGACACAGAGTAGACAGAAACATTCCGGTCAGCTAGCCCGACCACGTACGCTTGGTCCATCGCCAGGGCCGTCATGTTAAGACCCTCATGCTCCTCCTCACTCGGGTCCTCCAGCCAGGACCTGACAGCCTCCGCGTACCACTGCCAAGTGTCATTAGAATACACTGTTTCATTCATTTTGCACAGATACAAACACTCGGAATTTCACGTTTGTAACTTCTTCCTGTCCGAAGTAGTCAAAACTCTACTCGAAACAGCTGATTCTGAACATTTTAGTGCGATCCAAAGTTTATTTTTGTACGATAGAGCGAAGGGAGAGGCGCGTGCGAGCAGCTAAGTACGCGAGGCGGCACTGGCGGCGGAGCCGGTGCGTTGTGGCGGTCGTGCCGCAAGTTAGTAAATAAAGACGACTTTCTGCAAGAAAAATAACTATTCCAACAATAAACGAAAGCGCAGCGCCTGCCAATGATGAGATTTTCCCGCGAAAACAACATTACGAGCGTTCTCCTTTAGGAAACTGGTGCGAAAGCGTGTGGTTGGAGCAGTTACATAAAAATAGCACCACTCTACTCGTACAATAATTGTCATTCAGTTGGCGATATTCTACTTTCGGCTGTGTCTCAGACCCAAGACAGAACATTTGTGCAACAAGCGCAGCTTTATCTCAAGTAGCTTCAGGAAAATTATAAAGTTCAGGACGCTGACTATTGGTTGTCTAGAAAAGATTCATTTTTCTTTACATCAATGTTACTCGTAATACCAATGGTAGCACTCTCTTCTTTTAATATTTAAATAAATAAAATAATCGATTTAGTTGAACACAATATCGTAAAAATGTAGTCACAGACTAATTATAATAAATCATGTTAGTTTAATAATACAGGCATGCTAATTATTCTGATATAATAAGCGTATAAGTATAAAATATGCAGATCTTGAGGCCAATACAGCAATGGCATGAACTCATGCAAATCGATGATTAGAAAACGTGTAATACTTGGTACAATATATGAGTGCATACGCTCTGACCCTGCGTCTGCAATCATGGCTGGCCTTCCCTGCACAAGAAACTCGATACTAAATCAATGCGTATGCTTATTAATACTTATTAAACAATTAATCAGTCCTGCCTCTGTTCAGTTCGAGATCACCCGCTCCATGAAAAACAATCTTCAGGCGATTTCAAAACATTAAAGTTTACGTAGTTAAATAATAATGTTTGCGAAAATAGCAGTGGTACTTTCAATGTGTGCTCTACAAGTTATTTGTTTTGATCTCGGCGGTCCTGCAGGGTTTATGGCCGATTGTAAGTTTTATTGAAATTAATCACACTTTTAACAATCGAGTAATACGAGTAAATGGTCTCTACTTCGGTAGAGGATAATCAAATATTTACGTTTGCTAATCATCATGCTATGGTACCTATACATAAGGGCGCCACTATAAATTGTTATTTAACGTGCAATAAACAGTTTTAATTTGAAATTTACTTGACTTTTGATAGACGAAGTGTTTGATTCCGTCAGCGTGTTATGAAACCGATTAATTTAAAATTCATCGTTATTTTTTAGCTAGAAATTTTGAAAACTCCCTTGCCTATCCATAGCAAACGATTCAAAAGTAGATAAGTTTTATCTTGTTACCAACAGGTCCAGGAATGAACCGCAGCACCAAGCTGTCAGAGCGCACCAAAAGGTCTCAGTCGGTAGTAGTGATTCGGCCCTCGAGTGGGATCCTGTCAAGCCTCATCGCAGAGAAGCGGTGCAGCATCAGTGCCAGTGGCGCTGAGTGCACTGCGGACCACATCGACCTGTCGAAAAGGAAGACACAGGTAGGACTAAGGCAGATAACTAAGTACTTCAAAACGTAGACTAGAGATCGATTTCTCGACTATTATTATACAAATATGCCATTTTACATAAAGTTAAGCAAGTAATAGCAAAGGCTTAACTAATGTTAAAGCATTTGTTTACGTAAAAAAATAACAATCCATGCTAATATTATACTTGCAACAAAAGTAACCATGTTTCCTTTCAAGCTTCAACACCTGAACCGATAGATGCTATTTGGCATAGATATAGTTTGAGACCCAGGGAAAGAGGAGTTTTAACTAAATTTTGGAAGTAGAATACGCGCGCTATTATGTCTTTCTGTGAACCAAATTCTAACAAGCGAAGCCGCGGGAAACAGCTAGTGTATAATGTTTTTACCTATTTAGGTGGTGATCGGCGGTTACCTCAATTCGGCGTCGTCTATACTAGTCCGCTCAGTGGTGCAGCCTTATCTGGACCTCGGCCGCAACGTCATCGTGGTAGAAATCTTCCCTCTGCTTCTACGCACATACCCTGTGTAAGTTGTAGACTATGCTTATCAGAAAGTAGAGTTAGAGATAACTTAGTTAAATATTCTATCATTAGCTAGATACGCATGCAACACCAGTTTTGAAATTGCTTGGACTATTTTACAAACTTTTATATTCTGATACATGTGGGGATGATTTAATATGTAAAACAAACAGTAAAGTGTGTAATACTTACTCCTTACCATCTCGGTATCAAAGAAAATCGACCTTGAATAAGTAATACCTGCACAAAATCAATTCAGTGGAACGATGGATATCAGAGCGTTACCATTTAAGTATATGGTCGCGAATATCTTGTACGCACGATTTATTACTAACTTTACGAGAAATAGACGTGAAAATATACAGACTTAAAAGTCGACAATAATAGGTTTTCAATGACGTCATTATCCTAGTAACGATCAGCCCTCTATCCTACGTGGTTTGTGAACCATTAACGTATAAAGAACCCAAGTAGCTACATGATGGGGAAATTTATAGGGTTCCAACCTACAAATGTGTTCCCAAATTACGCACAGCGCGTTTAAATCATATAGAAATCGTCAGAAACTCGTGCATATGCCAAGAGATATCTCTAAACGCAATGTTTCTGTGGTTGCCATATAATTACGCGGACGTATATCGGACTAGCTTCTTAGTGGAACACTTTGCGTGTGCTAAGGCACCAGGCACCGAGCGTACAGTTGATTACCAAATATTATGAGTAAAGTGATTCGATTTAGGAGAAGTCGCGTTAAGAGTCGGAAGAATACTGCACGATAAAATGTAGCCCCTCGCTTAAAATTAAAGGGCTTTACCAGATAAGAGGGCGGAACATGGTGGTTGGATGGTGGGAAGAAGTTTGGATAGCTTTAGCACAGGACTATGGTCCGATCCAAGGAAGTGGCACGTTTGATTAATTTTAGTGGGATCAGAATAAATTTTGCAGTCATCAGTTTCAGGCATATTACAAACAATGTAGATGCAAGTGTACAATTTTCAATGTCTCCACAGGGCAGCTCGAGTGACAAGGCCGTTCGGCGCGCTTATAGGCGAGTACCTCGCATCGCTCACTGAGCACGGACTGACGGCCAACCGACTGGAACTGCTGGGAGCCAGCTTGGGCGCACACATAGCTTCATACGCAGCTGAGAAGTTCTGGGAGCTGACTGGGACGAGGCTGGCTAGACTATCAGGTAGATAATACTTTAGATTCTACTACTCGGTACTCTTCTTATGTCACCGAGATAAGCCAGAGAGTAAATCCAGACTACCAAATAACACTGATGTAGCTATGCCACACGTGGATTTCACAGTTTTCTTTCCCTTTAACCTTTTCACATAAGGCATCATCATCATCCGTATTGCATTATGTAGATACTTCAACGGTAGAACTGCAGTCTGAACGAAAATTGTATTACTTTTATAATAAATCCCTTACAACGACAAAATTCGTCAATAAGCCACAATAGCCGCACGGTGAAGGAGTCTTATTGATAGACTCGACATCCTAAGAACGCGCTGGTTGGAAATCCGCCACTCTAAGTACTATTGAAAAAGAGATAAAAACACTTAAAAATGAGATGGCACTTATTATTAACAATTTCCAGCTCTAGACCCAGCAGGGCCGTGTTTCCGCAACCTGCCGTACCTGCATCGACTGAACCACCACGTGGCGAGGCGAGTGGACGTGCTGCACACAAACATTGACGGCTTCGGCATAGCGGACCCCTTGGGCCATGTCGATTTTTACGCTAATGGAGGTAGGATATGAAATTTAAATACATATTTAATTTTTCTGAACATTTCGTACTTCGGTGTTTATTTTTTCGTCACGCCCTATCAAGCATGTAGCTTAGGGCCCTCTCTCACGGCGACAGCATCGCTACTAACGCGTTAGTCGCATTTGCAACGCACTACAGAAGTGATGCCAACGCGCTACTAACGCGCTACAGCAGCGCGAATGCATCGCTACAAAAAGTCGCCGTGGGCGAGGGCCCTTATTTTTTTTTCAGACAAGCTTCTAAAGATGTATGAAAAAGCAAAGCTGTTTAAATATTTTTAACTAAGGTCACTCTTGGATACGGAAAACTGTAAAAAAATATACCTACTTTTATAAATATATTCGTCCCAACTTCAGCAGTAGCAAACATAAAGCCGTTACAATAAAGCATGCTGTATAAAGTAGGTATTACAGTTTAAACTGAATAAACATTATTTCAGGAGAGTATCAACATGCGATAAAGAAGGAATTCCTTCTACCGTGTCTCGTATACTGCAGCCACACCCGTTCCGCCTTTTACTGGATAAAGGCGTTCATGAACCCTGAGAAGTTCATCGCCGTCCGCTGCGACTCCGTGGCGAGGGCGCGACGAGGCGACTGCTACCGGACCAACGTCACCACAAATCTTCTTGGACCCAAAACGGACTTCAAAAAACCAGGAATATATTACCTTCCTACCAACGGAGCACCCCCCTACTACAGAGGCAAAGACGCCCTCAAAGCACGAAGCCTCGGCTCCAACACATACCTCCTAAGAGTAGCCCCCGACGAGGACATAATTCTCTGACAAATAAAACACGAAAATACATTTGGAGCGTTTTATTTCATTTCATTACAATATGCAAAACAACAACTACTTATTATGTTTCGTTACGCCGAAATTCAACTCCTACATTCGTATAAAACTATCTAAAGTACATTATATACAGTGGTTATCAATTCAGTCGAAAATCACTAAAAGCTCTCGAGTGAACTAGTTTGCTCTCGACTCGGTTTGAGCAAATATTGGAAGCCATTTATAGATATTCGATGTTGTTCACATCGGTCTGATATTGACACAATTTTATTTATTGGTTGCGATTGTAAGCACACGTAATACTTCATTGATTGAATGAAAACACATTATTAATACTATGAAAATGAAATTCAAAAATAATAAAGCGTTTTTCAGTAATTGATCTAAATTCATATAAATATTAATTTACAAAATAAAGATTAACATCATAATTATGATTTCCAATAAATAGTGAATCTAAAAATAATACAATTCCAATAAAATAGACGTGTCGGCAACACAGTAACAAACGTATGATATTTCCTCGCATATCACTTGTATGTGAACACCATGCAAACCTCTAAGGATGCGACAGCTCATTCAGATCTCAAATGACCGCTAACTAGCTAATTAATGTAACATTTAAATATATCTACGCGAACGGTGACACAGACCAAAAGCACCACAAAGCGACAATAAAGTAATACAAAAATAGTCAATTTATATAGGAATGTAAATAACGATTAAGCCGATAGAAATTAATATCAAGCAAATAATTGTATTATCGCAATTGTTTTTCCTTCGACAATAAATTGATTTTAATCAATTACAAAACATTTTTTTGAATACATGATAGTGATTTTATTAAATCGTAAGTATAAGTTTATATTGTGGTATTATAACCACTTTTATTAAACTAGGTAGAAAATTGATATGTGTCTAACGTATATTATGTTTGAAAAAATTTCATTATTAAAGTTACAACCACAAAGTGGTTTGATTGACAATGGTAAGGCCACTATCAACATTATCATAGTAACAAATTGAAGTTTGGCACTAATGTTTGAAAATACAATAGTTATTTAGGCAAATTGGGTTACCGACCTATTGAACATATCACGCAGGTACGTAAATAAGGTTTTGAGCTATGTAGTTTAAAAGTAACAGACCGTTCATAGTACATTTGTGTGAGAAATTGTACGTTGGAAAACTCTGAAGCGGTTAGCTAAAGGCGTAACTAAAATTCATATACAAGCTTTCATGATTAAATAGGTAAATTGTCTTTTTATATCTTCAATAATTAATCACAGCTTGGAAACAACGTAGTATCCAAAACTGAATATGATCTTCATGTTTTATAAACGTGCGGCGGTGTTTGTGTAAAGACAAGTACATCGCAAGACACGTAATTTACACGATCGTTTTAAATAATTAGTGATTTTAAGTAATCTGCAATATAATATTGAAGCTGAAACATAATCTGTACTGACCATAGATTTAAAACAGCACTAAAGCGCCATCTACGTGTTCTGTACTAGTTACGCCCGAGCCCGCTCACGTGGGAAAATCCGTTCTCCAAATAGCGGAGCGGGCGAGTATTAGCTACCGAGGAATGTACTCTAAAGGATACCACGCCACAGTTTCTTCCCTCAGAGGCAGCGAATTGAGGGGAATCACCACTCCGCCTAGGAACTGGTTCTCTTGTAAGGAGTCGTAGTGCCACACTGTGGCTTGAAGACTCCTGTTCTTGACGACTTCTATGGGCAGCCGGTATTCGAGCATCTCCATGAATGAAGGATGCGAGTTGCGTTTCAGAACGCGCGTCTTTCGCTTCGTCTCTTTGGTTGGGTCCGGTACTAGATATACCTGGCGATGAGAAAATATTGGTTAGTTTTATCATTTGGTACAGTGGTGATTAGTCGTTTTTCCCTAACAGTCAAGGATAATGTTTTATGAATCATGATATCACACTCACACTTTCACACACATACATTTTATTTTATTTTCATTTTATTGTGTTCGCGGGTGGATCCGCCGATTTGATTCCGCGAGATTTATTTTACGTTTTTTGAAAAACTTTACAGGAATGCGTGCAAACTAGCTTAAACTGAAAGGTTAAGCAATGAGCTTTTTAGATCAGTGTGAGGCCCTTAGATGCAATCGTTATTTTAGAAGTAACAAGCGTCCAAATATTTTTTCACAAAATGGTAATGACGTTTTCCCAATGGTAATGATTTTATTAAAATGGTAATGTCTTATGTTAATGGTGATGACGAAATATAATTTTATAGTAATACATTAAATTAAAATAACTTGAAAACTAAAATTTAGATATAATTGTTCAGCTAAACACCAATCCTAGCTAAGCACGTACCTATTAAAGAATGGGTTGGAAATAAAAGTAAATGTAATCAATAATTTAATGAATTAATTGAATTTGGAACAATACGGACATTAGTTAAAAAATTTTTACGTTCCTAATATTATTCAGAATCAGAAAAAATATATATTTACACCAATGAGGATTTTGAATGAAAAATATGCCAAGCTACTCTTACTTAGACTTACACAATAGTCAACATACAAGAAATGAATAAAAAAACGTCTTTTCGTAAACTAATAAAAAACATTCTCATTTAAAAACAAAGCTTAAAGAACAATGGGACAAAACGTCCCCAGAACTGTAGCACTTTAATACCTACCTTATATGATAATACCTACCTTATATGATAATATAAGGTAGGTATTAAAGTGCTACAGTTCTGGGGACGCTGCTAATACCCGACCGATCTCTCTAGCTACAATCACGGCAAAGGTCCTTGACAGTGTGCTTGACTCTCTACTAGATAAATATTTAAAATCACATGATGCTCAATTCGGGTTTAAGCCTGGACTGTCGACCGAGAGCGCCATCCTTAGTCTTAAGCACACTGTCAGGTACTATACGGATCAGGGGACTCTCATTTACGTATGCTTCCTCGACCTCTCCAAGGCGTTCGATCTTGTGTCTTATGACATCCTTTGGGATAAGATGAGGAGGCAGGGCATCCCGTCAGAAGTATCACAAATATTCCATTATTGGTATGCTAACCAGATTAACAGTGTAAGATGGGCTAACGTTTTTTCTGAGGAGTATGGGTTGCAGTGCGGGGTGAGACAGGGTGGGCTGACGTCTCCCAGGCTTTTCAACCTATACGTAAATGACCTCATTGTTGCCCTTAGCAGTATGCGTATCGGATGCTGGGTAGATGGTGTTTGTATCAACAACATAAGCTACGCTGATGATATGGTACTGCTGGCGCCAACAATGGGGGCTCTCAGAAAGATGGTGGGTGTGTGTGAAAAATCCTTCCCCACACCAGAATTAAGCTACCTCCATAAACCACGATATTTTCAAAATTAAGACTAAATGTTACGTTCTCTTTGTGTCTCCATATTCGCTATCTTCCATCGATCTGGTTTAAGAGAACTCTGCACTCATAAGTGAAGAGATCATGCCTCCAGTCGTTCAAGACCCAATCACGATATTCACGTGAAAAGTTCAATATGTTTTTTCGGTGCTGTGTCACAAGTTGGAGCTTTCTCGGGTATGCACGACCCTATACCAACTTCAGTAAATCTCCTGTGAACTGTGGGCTCAGTCACTCTTACTCCTCGAGTGTCTTTAAGGTTATTTCTGGCTTGAACAGCAGGTAACCGCGACTTTCTGAAAACTCGAAGTTGTAAAAAACGGTCATCCCGTCGCGAAGTACGCCTTTTTCTGACTTGAACCCTCCTCCTAACGACAGAAATGATCAATCTGTACCGTTGGTTACTGCCATGGGTGGTCGATACTGATCAACGACGTCTTACGGCAGCCGATTTGTATGCATGGCCGTTACTTCTCATTTCATCTGCCTTAATGATTTCTGACGGTGCTAAGCTGGGCATAATAAACCCTTATAAGTAACTGAATGCTTACACAACAAAATTCTCAGAAAAAAACATCTTTCACGTAAAAGAAATCCAAATTAGCAAAAGCTTCATTCAATTCAAAACACTCAACGAAACTGTTGATGGGGTAATTTAAACAAAATAATTAAAAAAATATACTGTTGGCAATTATTTTTTTCATATTTAGAATTATATTAAAAAATAATGTCATAATTAGGCATTTTTTTCCTAAAATAATGATGATATTGATGCTTTTTTTTCCGTTCCTCTAAATCTGCCGGTGTGTGTATCTTGGACACTACGTTACTGATGACCATAAAGATCATGTTGATATCGAGAGGGAACGAAGGGCGCTGGCAGTAAGGTGTAATATGTTGGCTCGCAGGTTTGCCCGATGAAATGACCATGTCAAGATCACTCTGTTTAAAGCATACTGTCAGAGTCTATACACGGGAAACCTGTGGACCACGTACTCGCAGAAATCGCTTAGCGTCCTTCGGGTCCAATATAACACCGGTTTCAGGATGCTGTTGGGCTTGCCTCGCTTCAAATGTTTGCTCAGTCGCACACTGACGGCTTCTTTGCTGTCCTATGCAAGAAGACTGCCTCGTTGCTCAGTAGGATACGGGCGAGCCCCAACAGTATCCTGAAGACCGTGGCGGAGAGGTACGACTCTCCTATTATCCGACATTTCCTTCGGCTACTTCTTACCGAACGGGTTGGATAATTAGTGGTATGTTATTCGTTGCTCGTAACAGAACAGAATGCACGTAAAAAGACAATGCCGGAAATTGGCGTCTTTTTTTTTTCGCGCGGCCATCGACCAAACTTTGTTTTTTGATTATAAAATAGTGTAATAAACCAAACTTACTATGACATGTATACCTCTAAACTCAGTCTGAACTGAGTTACGAGCATTACAAGTTTGATGATTTTCATACTAGATTTGCTTTTTGTGCGCAAGTTTTGTAAGAAATTGCAACAAAATATTGCGCAATTTTTTTATTGCGCTGATTCTGCTCCACACTATTGTCTGGAGCCTTTAATGGATGGTATTGTTTGTTTACACATACAATCTCACTATTTTGTTGCAATTTCTTACAAAACTTTGCGCGCAAAAAGCAAATCTAGTATGAAAATCATCAAACTTGTAATGCTCGTAACTCAGTTCAGACTGAGTTTAGAGGTATACATGTCATAGTAAGTTTGGTTTATTACACTATTTTATAATCAAAAAACAAAGTTTGGTCGATGGCCGCGCGAAAAAAAAAAGACGCCAATTTCCGGCATTGTCTTTTTACGTGCATTCTGTTCTGTTACGAGCAACGAATTGAAGAGTGGGACACGCGGACACAAGCGGGGATAAGTCGCGTCGCAGCCGCATTAAAGAACCTTTGATGCTGCCGCGATGGCTATGACGATTTCTCGTGACAAAATTTCAATTCATGATTCCATTTTTTTGGCTAATACGATTTCAATATAATTTTGTTATTTTGTCACGGTAAATATGTACATTTTAAATTTATAATCAAAATCGGGTCTGTGTATAGGTAAAGTAAAAAAAATTAAAAGACAACGGCAAAGGTCAGTACTTTTACTGTGATGGTAATGACGTTTAGTGCGTGTTTTCTTGATTATCGAAATAACTTGAAGTATTTAATCAATATGGATCATGGCGCCTTATGTGGAAACTTGTATGAATCGTTATTCAGAAGTTTAATTTACCAGAACTACAACAGTTTTTTTTTTATCGATCGGAACATAAGTTTTTTACTGTTTCGTGGATTTACCCTCGCTCTAAACACTGATATAGTCTATGTTTTTGGTGAGGAGCCTGACTCTCGTTACACAGGTTAACCTTTTACGATAGCGACACATATCTTGTAATTTAAGTGTTTATTTAATAAAAAGTATTTTCATTTTCATGACAAATAAGTCCGATTTGCGCAACTAAGGATTCCCTTTCAACTTATCGATCGTCATAAAATTGTGAGCTGTATTACCTTGACATAAGGGTTAGGCGGCAGTCCCTGCGGCGTGATAGCGAGCGACTGGGCGTGTAGAATAAGTACAGAGAGCACTCCTCCCGCGTACTGCACTGAAAGCTTTAGCGAGCCCGATCCACTGCTCTCGGCTTCGGTCGATTCACCTGGCGAAAAAACACACGTAAACAAATTTATTTAAAGAATAAGTTACACAAGTAATATGACGATTGTAATGTTATTAAAGTATTTAGATTGAAAGATAAATTATGTTTTGATTAATATCTTACACGAAGCAATAATCTAAGTTGAGACGAGTTCATTTACCCACACATAACAACACAAATTGTTACTTTTACGCTCTCAACTCAACATACTAATGATTCGGATAATGCACTTACTTGATATTGTCATATATATCTTCAGCAAAAGATATACAATAAAAAATGAATTGTGTCGCCATTTCAAAAGAGTTATAAAGCTCTTACTTTGTAAAATGCTAAAGGCAAACTGAACACATTGCATTAATCAATTGACAATCGAATACTTTGCGTGAATTTTTCGCCTTTATTCTAAAGTGTACACTCAAAGATGTATTTCCTTTACTAATTAGCCGAGTTACCGAGTAGTTTCCAGCTATTAGTTTAAAAAAGGAACCAACCTCCTTTCTTCTTCCTCTGTGGCTCCACATCCTGCTGGTCCCTCAGCAGCGGATGGAAGAACGTATAAACCAGGTCGGAGTGCGCAATCTCGTCCGCCAAGTTAAACAGTGACGTGAGAAACGCCTGCACGTCGCTGAATCGCCGCTCAGCCACCTGCTGCGTGTTAGATCGGCCTACGTGCAGGCCTGATGGGAGGCTGGAAAAAAATATATCACGTGATAAGTGCAACAGTCCCATTTATTTTTTACGGTTATTGGACTTAGCAGTTAGGCAGTGGGTGGTTGATTCTTTGACAGCAAAGAGTAACATTGAATAGTAATTTAGTCATTTTCAAATTAAATAGTAATTTAGTTTAATGACAAAGACCTAATTTTTATAAGAGAAGGTTAGTAAATAAAAGTAAGTATTATCAGGCCTGGCTCACTCCGCGCGGTACATCCGATAATGAAGAATGTTCACTAATTTTGTTTTTTAGCTTTCTGTATTCTCTGTTAAAAATAAAAAATACACGTGAAAAAATTATTTCGATACGTCAATTAGTTTCCAAGATATTGAATTTTAAAAGTGCGGGCGGCGGCCGGCCCCCCATTTTATGCGCGTGACGTCATATTACAGTTACTGGCTCATATTTGTATGGGTGGAATCTTGCAAGCTCAATTAAGACCCACTTCCGGACAACCGATTAAGCTGAAATTTCGCATACACATGTGATTTGGATGACCATGCAATATTATGATGACATGGAGCTGATCTGATGATGGAGCTGGAAGGTGGCCATAGGAACTCTATAATAAAACGACTTAAATCCATCGAGTTTGGGCTCGTTCGTTTTGTATTGATGAGTACTTCAATGCTATACAGTAATCAAGGTCTGATGATGGAGCTGGAAGGTAATTCGCAATAAAATGACATAATCGCATCAAGTTTGGGTTTGGTTAAATTTTAATTTCTGTGATGGGTCTGGATGTTAATATGTATAATAAGTATGTATTTACAAAAAAAAATGTATTTATGTACGCTTATATCCGTTGTCTAGTGAGCGGACACTGTGAATGTACGTCACGCGGGGTCACGTGACCGTCGGCGGGACTCGATATTTAAGCGAACTTTGAATGCCTATAAAATCATAACTACTTGGTATTTTTGAATGAAACAAAAACCAATGTATTTGTATATGTAAAAGCTTAACTGTAACATAGGTTTCAAGTGATTTTGCATACCTAGTAACATTCTCAATTACCTACAGCGAAACGCCCCGCCGGCGGGTATTATATCAGTCGAGTGTCACGCGCGCGCTCGTCAGGACGCTGGCGTGCGTTGTAGTATGATTATAATTCTATGATCGAAGTATTATTTAAAAATGGACATAAAGAGAAAGAAATATTGTGCGGCGTTCGGGTGTTTAAATTCGAAAAGTAATCTACCGGATTTATTTTTTTTTCGCTTTCCAAAGATGCTGAAAGGTATGTTGGCCATGTAGGTAATCAATAATTCTTAGGATAGTATAGGAACCTAACCTACTATGACTACTGCTCAGAATGCGTTCGTTCGTTTCAGCCAAATGACGTCCACTGCTGGACAAAGGCCTCTCCCAAGGTTTTCCATAATGAATGCATACTTACTTACATACGTACCTCATTACAAATAAGTAGATTAATTATTTTTTCACTAGACAGCAACCCTAACAGCGTAAGAAGAGTTCAGAGGCACGCGATAGAAAGAGACAAAACTTGTAGGTGAATAAAATTGTAGGTACGTAGTGCTGTGCGAGCTGAATTCCACTGTATCGCGTCGTAGCAAGACTCGCATTTATTTAAATCGTCTTGCGGAGTAATCCTTCTGTACCTGTACTATTACTTATTCTGTGGTATTATACAATTAAAGATACCAGTTACTATTATTTATCATCTTTGAAACTGTAGATAAAATCTAAATTGATCAAAGTAAATTAAAAAAGTTTGTCAAACTGAAGAAAACAATTAAAAACTGATTGCAGATTCCTTTGTCACCGAGCCCCGCGATTAGTTCGAATAATTTCGTTGGTACAAGATAAGATTGCGCTCATTAAACGTGAAATAACTTCGTCGGACACTTATCATTATCTAATCTAATAGAACAGGTATTGATTCAAACAGTAATGGACGAAACCGCAATTGTCACGAATACTAATATTTATTTACATGTGGGAAGTGAAATATTACAATGGCAGTGATACGAAATCCCACGGACCGTAAGTACGATAACACTAATCGTTCGGTTCGGAAAAAAACTAGTGCAAATTCGGAATCGACCCTAAACTTTGCTTGCAGTTGACAATCCAGTGAGCTACGTTGCGACTGTGGCGTTTTTTTGCGGCGTGTCGTGTGTCATCCTGATGCTCAAATTCCGAGGATTCCGGGCGTCTATGAACTTGAGCTCTTGGAGGAAGAAAGACAATGAAATAGATACCTCAGTATCGCTGACCGGGGCCTATAGAATAAACAGAGATGATTTCTATGGTAAGATTAGTAAGCCATACAGATTATTATTTAGTAGTGAATGAACCGTGAATTTGTTTTATTTGTTTGTTCAGGTTACAGAAAGATAACGTTTTATAACTCCAAATTTAAAAGAAACTAGGGCGTGTACTGTAGTCAACGATAAGAAGATTAAATAGGATTTGAATGATTTGAAGGTTATGTTGTATCGCTTATTATGACTACCATAATAACACACACTTTTTAGTCTAAAGTTCTTATACAACGCTCAAACAAATATTCAAGGCTGTGATTGGTTAAAATCCAACCTTACCTCGTAATAAAGTGACATTGCATCATCTTTCAGGCAATGCCAGAATATCCGAACCACCGAAAAAGCTTACTCCATCCATGGTGGTACTTCCACCGTCCACTAAGCCGGAGCCCAGTTTAAGGCCCACAAAGAGTACAAGCGATCTTGTAAAACCGAATAATCTACCGGCACATTTAACTAAAAGCAGCCATGACGTTTCCCTGGACCCTCGAGGCCGACCGGCGTCTCATCAGCAAGAGAATGCTGCCCCGACGAGGCCAGAGAGAAAAGTTAAAAACAAAAGTCAGGATAAGGAACAGAAGAAACTAGAGAAGCAAAGATTGGCCGAGCAGAAGTCTAGAGAGAAGGCAGAGGCGCAGGAAAAAGCGAGAAAGGATAAAATTAGGCGGGAGGCAGAAAAGAAGGCAGCACAGGAACAGGCGAAAGTGATGAAAGCGGCCAAAAAGAAAGCACCGGCCGTCCCTCAGCCACAAGTTTCTCAGGCCCCGCCTGTTCCTCACGTGGTATCGAATCGATTAGCTGCGAACGCTGCACCATCATACTCCACGAACACGTTAGAAAGTTCCATTAGCAGAACAAGTGGTCCTCCGCCTTACGCCGAGACCGTTAATTCTGACGGCCCGAATACAACGGCAGGGAATAGCAATCCGGGGAATGTGACGTTTAGCAAGCCCATAGAAACGGAGACGAATAGTTGGGACTTGATATCGCAGCACAGACAGCAGATGAGCCGGCCGGCCGCCTCCGGCGTGCAAAAAGCCTCTCGAAAGAACATGGTTCTGGATTTGCAGTACAAATTAGGTAATGATAATAATAGAGACAATAGTGACGCGTAGAATATACTTTTGGGTGATTTTTTTTTAAATGAGTGTTTAGTGAGTGTTAATTTAACTGTTTAAGTTATTTTATTTATAGGTGAACGATTTAAGACAGTTGTGAAGTAATTAATCTTGAAATAAATAATATGTACAAGTAACACTTTGAGTATTCATTATCTTTTTCCTTGTCGATTTTTCCTATGGAATGTATGACGATACGCAAGTTTGATATGCGAGTTTTGCAATAATGACGTGTTGTAGAATCCTTTACCAATTCATAAGTAAAAGATAAACATTAATTACTCATACAAAGTAAGCAATATGTTCTTACCTATGAACTTTCGCTAGAGGGAAGTGCAGGCATATCTTCTGGTATAACTCCGTGAAGTGTTTGTAAGAGCGGTACAGCACGAACGGAGTCGTCTGTCCTTGTCTGAAGATTCGTAGCGCGTACACGTAGTGCTTTTCCGGGTCGTAGCGCTTCTCGTAGCCGAGACATTCCACACTGACTAAGCGGCCTTCTTGGGCCATTCTGTGAGTAAAGAACATATTTGATACAATACAAAGATCATTTTCCCTTGAAAACTCTTCGGGTTTTTGAGCTGAAAGACTAGTCATTAAGGTTTAAAATATCATAGCAATTGCTCAAGAAAGTGAAAGGATTGAAACTTACGTATACGTCCGTGGCATGAATGACAGCAATTCAGAGGTATTGCTGCTTTGATCGCCGCTCGCCCTCAGTTGAGCGAGGTTGTGGAGGAAGAAGTTTATTGGGGTGAATCTGAAAAAAAATATTTGGTTATAATAACAGGCTGATTATTTTTCAATTAAAAAATGGGACAGTGCTAATGTCGACAAAAGTAATAATGATGATGCGCAACGGAGCGCCATTACAAAAAAAGATACACTTTGCCATCGGATCCAACCACCACGTGGAAAATCAGTTGTCAATGAAGATCGGTGGCTGCAAAGTTGAGTTTAAAAAAATTTTCATTGACTAAGCGATTTACAGGTTGTGTTTATTTGTAGCCCTTTTGAAGCAGTGTTGGATATACAGGGTGTTTCTTGTAAGGTGTCAAGCCGAAGGCAGGTGATAGGTGAGGACTAGACCTATCGATTTCACCCCCATGTATGTTCTACGATTTTTCATAGTTTAGAAGTTATCGTTAATTTTGTGATTTTTTCAAATTGTATGACCCAGTAGGCTTTAAATTTTTTTATCTTTTTTTTGGGTCGACTTTTCTCAGATTTCTTTTTTTGACAGATTCCCTATTAATTGCAGATTTTTGAAAAAAATAATCAACTTCCTATCTTTGATGCAAGATACAAAATTTTTGCTAGAAACATAAAAAATATGCTTTTAGCGGAACATTCTAAAATTTTCAACTTAAAGGTTTGAAAAAAAAAAGAACTTCCATAGGTCCAAAATAATTTTAAAAACTGCGCGATTATCGCTTTGTCTAAACTAGGCCTAAAGCCCTGTTAGGGCGATTACGCTCTGCCGCGAAATGTCGGTCCAAAGTAGCAGTGACATAGCCCTTACTTGCTCTTAAGCGAGGAGTGTATCAGCCGGGCGAAGGCGGCGGCGGCCTCGGCGTTTGTAGCGGCGGGTAGTAATGCGGCGCGCACGTAACCCACTGCTGCACTCGTCACGCCCGCTACTCCGGACATCGCCATCTGAGGTAATTAAATTATAACAATCATTTATCAGCCGGGCTAGAATGCCGCCTTGATAAAATCTTAGCGATGATTGACGATGATAAACGACAAATTTTATCGCGTAAAATCGACAAAATGGCGCGATAAAAGCTTATCGCGGCGAGCATTTTAGGCCTACTAATCATTTAACTTGGTTCAGCATCAGACACTAGAACTAGTGTCGTGTTGTGATGGCTTCTGATTTGTCGCGTAATGTATTAAAACGATTTCGTTCTGACGTGTCACGACACAAAACGTCAGAAAAATGTTAATCCGGCTTTAGTCTTCACAGTAGGAACACGGCCCTTTTCAATTTGCGCAAAGCAAATTTGTCCTACAATCACAATGTCTTTGTATCATTGACCCCATGCAACACAGCTCGACAAAGTGCTGGAAGCGCCGCCGTTGATAGAATATAGCACGTATTACAAGCAGATAAGAGCCCAGTAGTCTCACCAGAGCGAACAGGTCGAGTATGTGGTCGTGGTGCGCGCGGACGATGTTGAACGCCATGCAGCACAGTTCTACGAAGTGCTGGAAGCGCTGCGAGGGTCTCCCACCGCCGTTGATGGAATATAGCACCTATTACAAGCACATAAGAGCGAAGTTGTCTCACCAGAGCGAACAGGTCGAGTATGTGGTCGTGGTGCGCGCGGACGATGTTGAACGCCATGCAGCACAGCTCTACGAAGTGCTGGAAGCGCTGCGTGGGCCGCTCGCCGCCGTCAATGGAATATAGCACCTATTACAACTACATAAGAGCCCAGTAGTCTCACCAGAGCGAACAGGTCGAGTATGTGGTCGTGGTGCGCGCGGACGATGTTGAACGCCATGCAGCATAGTTCTACGAAGTGCTGGAAGCGCTGTGTGGGCCGCTCGCCGCCGTTGATAACGTATACCATATCGTGAGTCAACACAAATGGGGCGCGGTCTCTGGATAAATAATGATAATGTAATTTAAATTGTTGTAATTCAAACTTTAATGTTCTAATACATAAATTACTATTTTTTATTTTTCGAATTCTAAAGTGAAGCTGGTAACGAATGATGTACAGTCGAGGAATGAAAAGGTTCGTCACCTTAGTGTCGGTTTTCGCTTGCACTAGGTACTGTAAGAGTCAAACCTGCCAACATAACAGTGCAAGAAACAGTGCTGCTAACATTTAAATAAATATGACGTTTACTGACGAATAAGGTTTTGCTTGTTTATTTTTCTATCCCATCAGTGCAATGCAATGATGACATTGACCAATTGACAATAGTTTTTTTTATTTAATAGAAATAATAATGGCAGGTTGAACCAACAAGAAGGTTTTAGTATATCAATCATAATAATCTTCATGACAAGATAAATCATCAAACAACTTTGATCTGAATAATTTTGAAATTTACTGATGAACAGTTAAAGATTATTTTCTCTAACTCGAGATTATTCTGTAACATAGTTTCAAAAGGTAATATGTGCTCGCGATTCGTTGAAGGAATCAATTTGAAAACTGACGAACCTTTTCATTCCTTGACTGTACGATATGAAGTTCAGAAATGTAGAAAATTATCTTGCTATAGATGAACCACGCTGAACTGTCCCACCAAACTCAATGACAGGGGGGCGCTACCATCGTTCAACTATATGGTTTCCAACATGGCAAAAATCGGAACCAGCGATCCGGTATTGACGGTGGCGCCCCCTGTCAATGTCATCGATAGGACAGTCCAGTATTTTGGAACTATATCTTTCAGTAGGTACGCTGGAAGATCACGAACGTCTTGACTTCATCTCAATGAGAGTTAAAACTCATTTTCCATGGGTAATGGGTATACTTCAAAACATAAAACTTCCTATGTTGAATGCCTCGGCATAAAATAATTTTAAGAGTAGCACACTGACGTGAACCATATCCACATAATTAATTCCAATTAGGGCTGATTTTTCAATCGTCAGATATCTTTCAACTGAAGAATAACTTGTCATTTTGACATATTTCTCATACCAAAACTATCAATTCTTCAATTAAAAGTTATCCAATGATTGAAAACTCAGCCCTTAAGCTGTTGTGACTATAAGACATACCTCTTAAAGTTGCCAAACATCTGCGCGTCCCCGAGGAACTTCCCGAAGTCGATATGGAACAGGTGGCCCGAGGTCTTCAGCATAATGTTGTCGTTGTGCCGGTCGCAGATGCCCAGCAGATACGTTGCCACGCTGTAGCCGGCGCAAGACGCTGCGGAATATAAATATTAGACGTTAATTGGTATTCATTAGGATATAAATGGTAAAATAACAACTATTGGGTCATTGGGTGGTTGAAGTTGACACTATTTATTAATGATTACAAGACACAACTTAAAAAAAATTGATTCGGGCCCCTAAAACAGAATTAGTTTTCAGTTTAAAATTAGATTTTTAGTAGTTTTGGAATCGCTGAATCGTTTGCGAGCTTAGGACGTCATGTTTGACCTTTTGCCGTGTAAAGTTATTGGATAGTCACGTTATGATAACATTAAAGTTATGGCTATCCACTAGTAGCGTCAATCAAGGCTTTGATGGCTTGAACTTCAATTTTTAGACCAATCAAAGAAAATATCTATGACTGAGATTGCATCGACTTTTGAGCAGTTTTGTTAAACGGACCTTACTATAAAAATCATATTTCTAAAACCATCGACTTACCAGTAAAATTATCCCTAGCTCGCTGGTACTCTAATTCGGAGGGGTTGTGTTTCGCGAGCCATTCCGCAATGGGTTTGTCTTTGAACGACCCGGTGAGACCCCACTCGGTTTGAATGGCCCGTAATGTTTCGGCTTCTGACACTATTTCTATCATTCCTGCAAAAAATATTAATGATTCAATTAGGAAAAGTGCGATTAGATATCAATATGAACGTTACAGAAGTAAATCGTGAATGTATCGCGCGACATGGCATTTTGAAAGACAAGTCAATAATTTTGTGACCGCGAATAAAATCAGACCTCAAGCATAATAAGGTAGGATAATATCAGAGTGTAGTGTTGTATGAATTACCTCTTTTGCTACTGGTCGGTAAAGCTTGGAACGTAACCATTCGCAGATCTAAACCCGCTTTCAGCCACAAACTGTCCATTATTTTGATCACTTGGAGTACTAGTGAATCTTGCCGTAAGTCGTCACCGACCTAAAAAAATATAATTTAGGTGACTTTCATGTTCTGAATTTAGCATTTGATAATGTCAAGAAATGTAAACAAATGTAAACCTTGAACATAGCAGGTATCGTGGCGTTATCGACTCCAATGAAATTGATTTTGAGAGGTAGAGTATTTGAAGAGAAGTAGGAACATGATCTGTGAATAAAATAATCAACATTAACACCATCCACAAACATAGTGATAAGACATATGACTTTTATGTGAAACTATTATATTAGCCTTAACAGTCAGCAATAGTGGGAATTTTTCTTTAAGTCACATAGGTCCTGCATCGTGGAAATCCTTTGGCTACACAAAGACAGCAATGGACACCTTCCAGCTAACGGAGCACTGCCTTTTGTAGGTTTTGGTTTAACCAAAGAACATAGTCTATTGTTGGACAAAGATCTCCCCAAGGATTTCCATAACGAGCGTTCACATACAGGTGCATTTCGCGCATCGCGATCGTCGCCTAAGCAAGTGGGCGGCCAGCCTTAAAATGGTTAACACTTTATAAATAAGACAAGACTACCTTGATTGACAAAGTGACCGACATAGCTCGCAGAATTGCTAAAATCAATTGGCAGTGGGTGGGGCACATAGCTCGTAGAGACGATGGCCGTTGGGGCAGGAAAGTTCTCGAGTGGCGACCACGGGCTGAAAGACGTAGCGTGGGCAGGCCTCCTACTAGGTGGACCGACGATCTGGTAAAGGTCGCGGGAAGAAAAGAGGATTTAGGACGCTATTTGGATCAAATATGTAATTGCTCAATAATGAATAATAAATAAATAAATAAGAGCCTGGATGCGGGCAGCGCAGGACCGTGCATTGTGGAAAACCTTGGAGGAGGCCTTTGTCCAGCAGTGGACGTCATTTGGCTGAAACGAACGAACGAACGAACGAACTAACTTGATGTCAACGTCATAGACGTAGCTTTGCAAGGCGAGCGGCAAGGCGGCCGGCTCGCTTCGTAGTAGAGTAGACACGCGGCCACCGCCCGCAGTTAAAGCGCGTTGTCGTAAGCCTTCCTTGGCACACTTCACAGATTCCGCCACTTCTGATAGCGTCTGTAACAATAATAGACTTAAAAATAAAATAAAAAACAAATGAGTAGAAGGAACTAACATCTATTCCTTTTGCGTTTTGCACCGACGACATCGTAAAGGTAGCAGGGAAGCGCTGGACGCAGGCCGCTACCAATCGATCAACGTGGAAAGCATTAGGGGAGGCCTATGTTCGGCAGTGGACGTCCTATGGCTGAAATGATGAACATCTATTCGCACTGAGGTGAGTATTTATGAACAAAAGTCGAGTGCGTCCGACTGTGATATTTATTAAGTCTAGAAACTTTATTATCACGAAATAAAAAGAATGCCGGCAAGGGTCTGCGCGTATTTTTACTAATGTTATAAATCCAAAATCATCTTTAACACAATACATTAGGGTTTATTTTGCTATGACCTAATATAGGATACGTTTGTACCTACATGCCAGGTGTGTTCAATGAAATGATGTTGTCTATAATAATAAATTAATAATAAATTTATTTTCGTAACTTAGTCTAATAATATACAGATAATGGTAGGAACTTCCCTTTAGGCAAGACATTGCCTGTGTTGGGAAGAACCGCTCCTCTTCACAATTATTCACTTAACTAGTAAACTAAGTTAATGTAAATCCATATAATATGCGCTACATGCGCTACGTTTGATGCAACAGTTAATTTATTTATTTCCATTATAAGTACCACGCTCGTGTGTGTGTGTGCGTGTGCGTGCGTGTGTGGGTGTGCGTGTGCGTGTGTGGGTGTGCGTGTGTGTGTGTGTGTGTGTGTGTGTGTGTGTGTGTGTGTGTGTGTGTGTGTGTGTGTGTGTGTGTGTGTGTGACGTATAGCTAGACCTACTTATGTTATAAGTACTAAAGTTTGTATGTATGGGTGTTTGGATGATAACATATTATTATAATAGTTATGTTTGTTACTCTTCCACGCAAAATCCACTGAACGGATTTAGTATTACTAGTATTTTATAAATATTTCAGTATTATCAATTCGATCTCGTTGTAGGTCCTTGGTTTGATCCATTCGATAAGTACTTCCTTACAGTTGTGTATATTTAGTGGGTATATATTAAGACATTTGTTTAGCCTATTATAAATTGTAGCAGACTGCATGTGGTATTGCCGTCTAGCGAAGTCCGATTTTACGGCGGGAATTATGGCAACTTTATCCTTTCGCCTACCGGTCAGCAGACTGTCATCAAAGGGTAGGAGTTTGTGCATTTTAAGAACTATATTTGTTACGTAAAGTTTTCTAACCGATAGAAGGTCGGCCTCTACATAAAGATTATCAGTGGGGTATCTGTATGGTTTAAACAACATGACTTTTATAAGGGACCTTTGAGCCCGCTCCAGACTTAGGAAGATAGTTTTAGTGGCCGAACCCCATACTGATATGCAGTATACCAATACCGATTGGGCTAAGGCAATATATGTCTGGGTCAGTAATTCTTTGTTCGCGACATGACGCAGGTTTTTGAAAGTCCAGATTAGCCTTCTCACTCTTTTCACAGTCAGTTCTACATGTTGGTGCCAGGAAAGACGCTGATCGAGGAGGACTCCGAGGTATTTAACGTAAGAAACTTTATCTATTCCAGAACATGGGCAGTTAGTGACCGATGGATTGCCGCACTTGTGAATTTTTAAATTAAAATTTAGAGGAGGTTGGGATCTGATGTTTTTACTGAAACAAACATAGTGAGTCTTGGATGTGTTCAGAGTAAGAAGGCTTGCATCCAACCATGCTGCCACACTGGCCATCCCCAATTCCGCCAGTTTCCTCACTTCGGACCAAGATTTGCCGGAGAACAGAATTGCTGTGTCGTCTGCGTAAGAAAACACAGAACCCTTAGGAATGTTTCTCTGACAGAGGTTATTTAGATATATCAGGAAAAGGGTTGGTCCCAGAACGCTCCCTTGTGGGACTCCGTATGTTACAGTGGCTTCCCGACTAATGTGGTTGCCCATTCGAACTCGCTGTTGTCGGTTAGATAGGTAATCCTTAAACAGTTTAAGAGGCGTTCCTCTCACCCCCACCTCGTCCAGTCTGGTTAGCAGAATGGGTATCGAGACTGAGTCGAACGCCTTCTTTAGGTCAAGGAATACTACCAGACACCTGTCTCCAGAGTCCACTTTTTGTGTTATAAGAGTTGTAAGGGCCACTACGGCGTCTTCTGTTGATAACCCGCGTTGGAAGCCAAATTGGTTTTTTGCAATAATGTCATATTTCGATAAAAAATTGATTAGTCTCTTATTGATTAATTTTTCCAAAAGTTTAGACATTGATGATAGAACAGAGATCGGTCGGTAGTTACACGGATCACTTTTGTCGCCATCTTTGTAAATAGGTGTTATCAAGGCTTGCTTGAAAACGGTTGGGAAAATTCCTTGTGCGAAGCACAAGTTAGATAAGTGAGAAATAATTGGAGCAATTTCATTGTTAGCTATTTTTAGGAAGGCAGTTGGGATGTTATCCCATCCTGGGGAGCTGTTTAATTTCATAGACTTAATTACTTCGTGTACTTCGGCACAGTCAGTATCGTAAAAAACAAATGATGATACCTGTTTTTTGGTTGTGTTGTTGTGCACCGGGTGAGAGTCAGAAGTACCTGAGATTTTTTCTGCTAACTCTTTGCCAATGTTCGTAAAATAGGTGTTAGTTAAATCTACCGAGTCTTGAGGAGACGAGGTAGCGTGCAGTAGTTCGAGATTTTGGGCTTTAGGGGGCTTTCGTTGGGTTATTTCGTTTATGGTGTCCCAAAGCTTTTTCGGGTTTTTATGAGCTTTAAAAAGTTGGTCTCGGTCGTAATTCCTTTTTAGTTTCTTTAATAAGCAGTTANTAAGACATTTGTTTAGCCTATTATAAATTGTAGCAGACTGCATGTGGTATTGCCGTCTAGCGAAGTCCGATTTTACGGCGGGAATTATGGCAACTTTATCCTTTCGCCTACCGGTCAGCAGACTGTCATCAAAGGGTAGGAGTTTGTGCATTTTAAGAACTATATTTGTTACGTAAAGTTTTCTAACCGATAGAAGGTCGGCCTCTACATAAAGATTATCAGTGGGGTATCTGTATGGTTTAAACAACATGACTTTTATAAGGGACCTTTGAGCCCGCTCCAGACTTAGGAAGATAGTTTTAGTGGCCGAACCCCATACTGATATGCAGTATACCAATACCGATTGGGCTAAGGCAATATATGTCTGGGTCAGTAATTCTTTGTTCGCGACATGACGCAGGTTTTTGAAAGTCCAGATTAGCCTTCTCACTCTTTTCACAGTCAGTTCTACATGTTGGTGCCAGGAAAGACGCTGATCGAGGAGGACTCCGAGGTATTTAACGTAAGAAACTTTATCTATTCCAGAACATGGGCAGTTAGTGACCGATGGATTGCCGCACTTGTGAATTTTTAAATTAAAATTTAGAGGAGGTTGGGATCTGATGTTTTTACTGAAACAAACATAGTGAGTCTTGGATGTGTTCAGAGTAAGAAGGCTTGCATCCAACCATGCTGCCACACTGGCCATCCCCAATTCCGCCAGTTTCCTCACTTCGGACCAAGATTTGCCGGAGAACAGAATTGCTGTGTCGTCTGCGTAAGAAAACACAGAACCCTTAGGAATGTTTCTCTGACAGAGGTTATTTAGATATATCAGGAAAAGGGTTGGTCCCAGAACGCTCCCTTGTGGGACTCCGTATGTTACAGTGGCTTCCCGACTAATGTGGTTGCCCATTCGAACTCGCTGTTGTCGGTTAGATAGGTAATCCTTAAACAGTTTAAGAGGCGTTCCTCTCACCCCCACCTCGTCCAGTCTGGTTAGCAGAATGGGTATCGAGACTGAGTCGAACGCCTTCTTTAGGTCAAGGAATAATACCAGACACCTGTCTCCAGAGTCCACTTTTTGTGTTATAAGAGTTGTAAGGGCCACTACGGCGTCTTCTGTTGATAACCCGCGTTGGAAGCCAAATTGGTTTTTTGCAATAATGTCATATTTCGATAAAAAATTGATTAGTCTCTTATTGATTAATTTTTCCAAAAGTTTAGACATTGATGATAGAACAGAGATCGGTCGGTAGTTACACGGATCACTTTTGTCGCCATCTTTGTAAATAGGTGTTATCAAGGCTTGCTTGAAAACGGTTGGGAAAATTCCTTGTGCGAAGCACAAGTTAGATAAGTGAGAAATAATTGGAGCAATTTCATTGTTAGCTATTTTTAGGAAGGCAGTTGGGATGTTATCCCATCCTGGGGAGCTGTTTAATTTCATAGACTTAATTACTTCGTGTACTTCGGCACAGTCAGTATCGTAAAAAACAAATGATGATACCTGTTTTTTGGTTGTGTTGTTGTGCACCGGGTGAGAGTCAGAAGTACCTGAGATTTTTTCTGCTAACTCTTTGCCAATGTTCGTAAAATAGGTGTTAGTTAAATCTACCGAGTCTTGAGGAGACGAGGTAGCGTGCAGTAGTTCGAGATTTTGGGCTTTAGGGGGCTTTCGTTGGGTTATTTCGTTTATGGTGTCCCAAAGCTTTTTCGGGTTTTTATGAGCTTTAAAAAGTTGGTCTCGGTCGTAATTCCTTTTTAGTTTCTTTAATAAGCAGTTACAGTAGTTACGGTACCTTTTGTATGTAATTCTCAAAATCTCGTTATGTGGGTCAAGTTTTAGGTTTTTTTGCATGTTGTTTCTGTTTCTGATGCAGCGTAGCATACCTTGGGTAATCCACGGTTTTAGAATTCTTTTATTCGCTGGGATATAAATGACAGTCGTATTCTCATTTAAGCTTTGTTGCAGTTTGTTTATCAATAGTTCGGTTATGATGTTAGGGTCATTATATTCGAGTAGGTCGGTTAGTCTGGTTGTTTTTAGATAGTCTAGTGCTCTGCTATAGTTAATTTTGGTTTTAGTTTTGCTATTTGTTGTTGACTTTTCTGGGCACGATATTTTTAGAAAAATCGCACTATGATCAGTGACAGTGGTATCCAGTACAGCAATAGTGGCATTTTTGTGTGTATGGTCGAGTTTTATCATAATATGGTCAAGGCAGCTTGAGCCTCTTGTCGGGATAGAGTGGCCTGGATAGAAACCCTGTGAGGCTAACATTTCTAGGTAAGTGTGTCTATTGCTGCGATCATAGGAGTGTTCGTCTTGCCTGTAGATGAGATTTATATTTATGTCTCCGGTTATGATGACATTTTTGGATCCTTTAATGAGTTCCAGATGAGAACATAAAGAATCAATAAATAGCTGAGCATTACGATTAGATGGTGAACGATAGATACCAAGAATGGTCAGCTGAGGCATAGAAATCTGCAAGCATGATGCATGTCTTAGGTATACTTCCGATACGTTTGCTGCGAGTGTGGATTTAGTATAGACGACTACTCCGTCGGATTGATTTTGGTGTTTGCAAGTTTGATGAGAATTATAACCTATAATCTGTGGGATATTTTTGTCAGGGTTTAATTTACATTCGCTTAGGATTAGAATATCAATAGTGAGATCAAGAATACGAAGGTTTGCTTGAAAGTCGTTAAAGTTAGCGTAGATACTTCTGATATTTTGGGATATTAATGTTAGGTCAGTTTTTTGTACTGTGATAGTATTTTTGAGTTCTCCGATTTTACAATTAAAGTTTAAATACATATTAGAGTCATCTAATGCATTTATGTTTTTAAGAACGTTAATATTCATGTTTTGTTTTATAATTTTTATATTCGATAGCATTATGGGGCGATAAGAAGTAACTGCAACAATGTGAGTCTATGCTGTAAAAACAAAGGTTACAAGTATAGCATAACGGTAGCTGCGGTATTGTTTGTTGTGGTCTGTTTGAGTGTTGGGTGTAATGATGTGTACTTAGAGTAGGTTTAGATAGTATTTTTTGTATGTGCATGTAAATTGTGTAGGTTGATTTTGTGGTTTTGTAATGATAAAGATGTTGGTGGTTGTCATGTAGGAGATAGGATTTATTGTAGGTGAGTTGTATTAGTGTACGAGCAGTGGACAAAACAGTAAAACTTACTATAGATAAAAGTGAATACATCCAGTTGGTTATTATATTTAGTCATTTTGCCAGTAACAGGTTTTGTACCTGTTGTTCACTTCTCACCAGGATTACTGGCGTGTCTTCACTCCTTCTGATGTAAACTCGGCCATGGGACGTCCAGCAATATTTGTAATCTGTCGATTTTATCAGGTCTCGAGCGACAAAGTGAAGTCGGGCTGCCTTGGCGGTCAGTTGCTCAGAGACGTATATTGGCGTCTACTCATTTTTTGTGTGACCCAAGTGCCTGGCGCAGAGTTTCTCCTTGTGCCTAATGTTATATGTCTTCACTGACTTTAAAAAGTCCTTCTTTAGGATGGTAGACGATAGTTCTACTACAATTGGGCCATTGTTCTCCACTTTTTTATTTTTCAGCCTGTAGATATCTTTCAATAAAACAAATATTTGCAAAAACGTGTCAACATTGGCCAAGAAATCATCTTATACAACAGCTGCTGCCGGACCAATGCAGGCTGCATTATGCAGCATGCAGGTTATGAATCCAAAATCGTCCTTAATTTTCTTAAGATAAGGTTTATTTTGCTAAGACCACACATTCCAAATGTCCCAACATATTACCTTAACCAACAGCTGCTGCCTGACCAATGTGGCGTGTAAGTTCTCGCCGCAGATAGCGAGTAGCGCTCGCAACATGAGCCGGTGGCGCCACGCGGCTGTGACGTAAGCGTCCACTTCGGGCGGCTCATCCGCGTTTTCTTCTAGCGTAATGCCCACTCACCTTAGCCAAAAGCCTGGCCAGTGTAGCGTGCAGGTTATGAATCCAAATTCGTCCTTAATTTTCTTTAGATAAAGTATATTTTGCGATGACCAAACACTGCAGATGTCCCAACATATTACCTTAACCAACAGCTGCTGCCTGACCAATGTGGCGTGTAAGTTCTCGCCGCAGATAGCGAGTAGCGCTCGCAGCATGAGCCGGTAGCGCCACGCGGCTGTGACGTAAGCGTCCACTTCGGGCGGCTCACCCGCGTTCTTTTGTCCTTAGTGTGATATCCACTTACCTTGACCAAAAGCTACTGCCTGACCAGTGTAGCGTGCAGGTTATGAATCCAAAATAGTCCTTAGTTTTCTTTGGATAAAGTATATTTTGCGATGACCAAACACTGCAGATGCCCCAATATTACCTTAACCAACAGCTGCTGCCTGACCAATGTGGCGTGTAAGTTCTCCCCGCAGATAGCGAGTAGCGCTCGCAACATGAGCCGGTAGCGCCACGCGGCGTGCAGGTTATGTTACCAAAATCATCCTTAATTTTCTTTAGATAAGGTATATTTTGCTATAACCAAACACTGCAGATGTCCCAACATATTACCTTAACCAAAAGTTGCTGTCGAACTAATGTCGCGTGCAAGTTCTCCCCGCAGATAGCGAGTAGCGCTCGCAACATGAGCCGGTAGCGCCACGCGGCTGTGACGTAAGCGTCCACTTCGGGAGGCTCACCCGCGTTCTTTTGTCCTTAGTGTGATATCCACTTACCTTGACCAAAAGCTACTGCCTGACCAGTGTAGCGTGCAGGTTATGAATCCAAAATCGTCCTTAGTTTTCTTTAGATAAGGTATATTTTGCTATGACCAAACATTGCAAATGAGCCGACATATTACCTTAACCAACAGCTGCTGTCGAACTAATGTCACGTGCAGGTTCTCGCCGCAGAAAGCGACTTTCCCCCGGGACAAACTTGATATTGGTTGGGTTTTTATTGGCGGTCAAGCTGTAGATCCTGGCTACACAGGAGTTGCAGCGGTGGGAACGAGAGGTGGGAATAGACCCGTTATCTCACCTTAACCAACAACTGCTGCCGAACCAATGTGGTGTGTAAGTTCTCCCCGCAGAAAGCGACTTTCCCCCAGGACAAACTTGACCTTGGTTGGGTTTTTATTGGCGGTCAAGCTGTAGATCCTGGCTACACAGGAGTTGCAGCGGTGGGAACGAGAGGTGGGAATAGTCCCGTTATCTCACCTTAACCAACAGCTGTTGCCTGACCAATGTGGCGTGTAAGTTCTCCCCGCAAATAGCGAGTAGCGCTCTCAACATGAGCCGGTAGCGCCACGCGGCTGTGACGTAAGCGTCCACTTCGGGCGGCTCGCCCGCGTTCTTTTGTCCTTAGTGTGATATCCACTTACCTTGACCAAAAACTACTGCCTGACCAGTGTAGCGTGCAGGTAATGAATCCAAAATTATCCTTAGTTTTCTTTGGATAAAGTATATTTTGCGATGACCAAACACTGCAGATGTCCCAACATTACCTTAACCAACAGCTGCTGTCGAACTAATGTCACGTGCAGGTTCTCGCCGCAGAAAGCGACTTTCCCCCGGGACAAACTTGATATTGGTTGGGTTTTTATTGGCGGTCAAGCTGTAGATCCTGGCTACACAGGAGTTGCAGCGGTGGGAACGAGAGGTGGGAATAGACCCGTTATCTCACCTTAACCAACAGCTGCTGCCTGACCAATGTGGCGTGTAAGTTCTCGCCGCAGATAGCGAGTAGCGCTCGCAGCATGAGCCGGTAGCGCCACGCGGCTGTGACGTAAGCGTCCACTTCGGGAGGCTCACCCGCGTTCTCTTCTAGCGTGATACCAAGGAATTCTTCGTTTGGTGCCTGTTTGATGTATAAAGAAGTTTAAGGTTAAATTAAACTGCACACAAAAGCATACGTTGTTACATGAATAACTTGTTAAATAAAACTGTTAGCTAGAATTTCTCTTTTGATGATTCGCTATCCAATGAAATTTTTAATTTCGTAGTCATCTTCGTTACGATTTAAAGAGTTGTATAGTATAATTGGTATTTTCCTCATTATCAACAAGATACTAACGCACACTTTGTCTAAAAAGATATGTGACATCGTGGTTCCATATAAGAATTTATACATAAGAATCATTATGTCTTTACCTGAGGCACATTCGGTAATGAGTGAACTAAAAGCCAGAACAGTTTATGTGCCACAGCGGGAGCGGACAGGGCGCGTGACAGTAAGAGCTCTGAAACAAATAAAATTAACTCCTTGAAGTATTAATTGCGTTTTAAAAACGTTATGCAATAAACAATAGTAAGCAAACAATCAAAATTTAACTTTATTGCTGTGTAAATACAGTACGAAATTGATTGCACCAATCATTCGTGGTTCGAAACGGACTACTATTCCGGAGGTAGCGGGTTCGATTCCCGCACAGTACAAACATTTGTGTGCATGAACATATTTGTTTGTATTGGACTGGGTGTTTTCTATGTATAATAAGTATGTATTTACAAAAAAAAAGTATTTAAGTATGTTTATATCCGTTGTCTAGTACCCATAGTACAAGCTTTGCTTAGTTTGGGACTAGAAGCGCAGTGTAAATGTCCAAGGATATTTATTTATTTATTTATTTATTTACCTGCTAAAGGACTACACTCGTAGGTCTCGTGGCGCAAAGCTTGCGTGAGTTGCGGCAACACTCGACACAGATCGTCGTCTGACATATCGTTCAGAAGACGCGCTGCTGTTTGACGCACTGCGGCATCGGGGAAACTAGAATCATAGACAAATGAAACAAATTATAGTCAAACATAACACTACTTATAAGTAGGTAGTTTTCTATATGATTTTAAGAATCGTAGGAAGAAAACTAGTGATTGATGATTTTACATCATGTGTGTCGTCAAAACAGCATGCGAAAACCTAGACTTTTTTAATAGCGAAAAAGCGAAAAGAAATCTGCAAAATAGATTGATCATGCTCAACCCTATTCTTGAAGAACCAAAACTCTGTTTACAAAGAACCCAAATTCATCAATTATCTACCTTCATGTTTCAAATATCGTATATACATAACAGTCTACTTACCAAGGCAGCAGCAAATGCATGGAGTTGAGCGGCGAAGGTTTCTGCCACAGCTTCAACAGTGAGATGAGGTGTGCACGATGCTCGCCGTACCAGTTCGTGGCTGCTAAAAGTACCAGGGGCAAAGCGCCTGGTAGTTCAACCAGATATTGTCGCTTCTCCCACATTATCTGACAAAATGGTATTATAACATTATTTACACTCGCATCGAAAGGGGTGACATATGACGTAACAGAGCATACAAGTCTGAAGCACATCTGAAGTCTCACTGACGTTGGGCGTAACAAAAATGAAGGTACAATCCAAACGAAGTATTGTTTAATCTTAATCCAAGTTTTGGTACCTGTATGTAACTAAGTTGTAATGTTTTGGATCTAGTAAAAATATCTTTCTATACGATCTTAGCTCCCTGCCTTCGTTAGGCATTCTCTGGTAAGCGCCCTATTCTATCTAGGCAGGACTAAGATGTGCGCCGTGATAACTCTTATCGATCATTTTAGATGACAAACGTATGGGCTTATCGCGAAAAATCGATAAAGTAGCGTGAGCGTGTAGTTCTCTTTGGGTGACCACTTGAAGCTGTTGTGTACGTAGCAGGATTATAGTATATGTTATCTCACCTCTCTGCCTTCAGTAGGCATCCTCTGGTAAGCGCCCTGCTCGATTAGATGCAACAGCTGCGATTGCGTGTGTCCGTCCAGGGAATCAAACGCGGGTAAATCGGACGGCGTCAACGTGCGGCTCTCCTCTGGCGACCACTTGATACCATTGTGCACGTAGCGAGGTATTTCTGTAATAATATGAAGAAAAGGTAAGTTATCCTAAAGGATACGTATGTGTGCTCGCTCCAGAATTGCCCACGTCATATGACAACGAAAAAAAGCACAGCATACGGTCGGAAAAGTTGTTGAAAGAGAATCTGAAAATTAGTCGGTAAATCGGCTTTTACGACATCAAAAAGAAGAATGGGGTGGTTCTATTCTGCAATACAGATTAATTAATGGACTAAGCATAATAAAGTTGATTGGAATTTAATTTTGATATATGATTTACTAGTTTTTTCCCGAGGCATAGCCTGCGTGAATGGCGATATGTCCCACAAAGACTTTCTTATTCTTTAGATGTCTTTCCCTATAACTATTTCTATACCAAATTTCATTTAAATTGTGGTTTAAGTGTGAAAAGATAACGAAGAGACAGAGAGGGTTATTTTTCGTTTATAATATTAAGATATTATTAATTATATCTCACCAATATTGACGACGGGGTATGGCGCGGGCGGCGTGTTCATGAGGTGCGGCGCGGGCCCGATGCGCCGGTCGCAACACACCGGCCACATCGGAAGCACGTAGTTACCCGATGCTAGGATCCTGGAAGAAACAAATCCGTTAAAAAAACTTAAAACTCATTAAAACTCATTTATTTCTGTAAATAGGCTTAAAAAAAAGCACTTTTACACGTCCCAGTATTAACCCTACCACTGCTTCAGGACAATAAATGGGCCAGTGCTGATAAGAAGAAGCAGCGCAAGAAACTCAGTCACTATTGTCAGCCTCTTTTTCAAAGGTTTACATGCTTTAAAATGTACAAAGTTATAAATATTTATGCGAGCTAGGCAGTAACGTATCCCAAACATTTTTATCTTTTAAATAATCATCGACTTTATAGTAGCCCTTTTTCATTAAGGTACTTTTAATATGTGCTTTGAATTTATGAATGGGTAGTTCTACAATAGTTTGTGGTAATTTATTAAAGAATTTAATACATTTATGACTATATCTACTATTTAAGAGACGCTTCTATTGTCCGAGTAGTAATAATAAACTCCGCCCTCTTAGACAAAGTCACATTTCGTCAGCGTTACAATACCACGTTAATCTAAAATTTGTCAGGTGACATTTAACACAAACTGTAAGGAGATAAAGTTCAAAATGGCACGCGGGGTTAATGGTTCAAAGAGTCATACGGTTACTCTATCAGTGAAGATTTGGAACAGTTTAGCTCCGGCATCTTTTGGTTTTGCTTCCCTCCGTGTAACGATTCCAAAATTATATCACGTTATTTTGTGTAGGGAGGCTGGTGTTAAGACTTTAAGCTGCCATATACTTATCTGCTATAGAATAGACGCGACGGTTCCACATACCTTCCAGAACAAATATAATATTAAATGAACTAAAATGAGAAAAGATGTCCGCACAGTTTATGACAATTTTCCGGTTGCAGTTTGCACTAATGCTATTTTTGAATATGAACAATAACACGTACCCGTCATAGTCAAACAGCTGTATTGCGGCCCATCCCAGCTCCTCTTGGTCGTACATGACGTCATGCTCTTCAGAATCGGTTCCATTCTGCTGGCTGTCGCTTGGCTGCTGATCCGGCGGCCGTTTAGTTCGCCCGTAAAGGGTAAGAACTAGTCGCGCCTCTCGGGGAACGTTTGATAAAGGCAGGTCTGCTAGATTCAACCTTAAAACAATTTTTGAATTGATTATTAAAAATTCGTTTGCAAGGTGACAAAGATACTCAATACTCAATTGATTATTGCATAACATTAGCACATTCACATTAGGTCTTACAATTTAGGCAGATTTTAAAAGCAATTATGTAGTAGTTTTTCTTGTGACACATGAGCCTCGATATTGTTATTCAGACACGTACAAAATATATTGGTTTATTGGTAAAAATAAATGGTCAATTACGCTGGCCAGACTGATAGGGGAGTCTTTATGTTCGCACATTTCTTCCTTAATCCTCTTCTGACATCCACGGGTAGTGTGTACTTCTTCTTCGTCGCTACACTCTTGCCAGAGTGGTCGTGGTCGTCACACCAGGTCCGGTAGTGTGTAAGTTACTATTTAATTTTACGCTGCAGGAACCGCACGGCTAATATCTAAAGCATATTAACAATCAACTTACCACGTATCAAAAATAATCCTAGGGTAGAATCCTCCGCATTCAATCTTCGAGGACTGCGTAAGGTGTATGGCCTTCAGTGGTCGCGTGCCGTGGTACACTTGCGCGTGAAACAGATACTCGTCGTGCGCCCAACACGGCGGTAGACAGTGCACAGCCTCGATGCAGAATAGCGTCGTCTCCGTTATAGTGTGCGCTGGGACTGCTTCTGCAAAGTGGGCGGGAAGGGGTCAGGAAATAGTGGTTTCAAAAATGCTTAGGGCTGCGATTACTTTAGGAATTTATCGTGTTGTTGCACATGACACACTTTAGGGGATCATCTTGATCTTACAATTAATAGCGAAGAAATATTGATTGCCATATTATGCAAAGTTCAAATGTCGAGAATGCAGACAAGAGATTGTACGTACTGCCCCATAATATCCCACGAGCTAGTTGCATGTGTTAGATTAATTATATTATGTACATACCTGATTGATATTAATATTTCATGTGACCTTTATTTAATATTAGTAACTACACTATTTATTAACTTTCTATAACATCACACACACCAAGTATCAAACAGCCGCCATATTAACTGTCAGATAAAATTAAGACTTCCGTTTGCAAATAAGAATTTATTGTAAGATTTCCGGCTTCTGAATAGTGGTTATTAATGTTTCTTAAATATAATTAAATTGATAAATTAATAAGCCAACTGGCTAATATTCAATCAAAAATAAATCTGGGTCCGTTTTAATATTATTAGTTATAATATATTCGAACTTCCTGTTTATAGAATTTATTGTAAGATTTCCAGCTTTTGGATAATAATTATTAATATTTCTTAAATATTATTAAAAGTATAATTAATAAGCCAACATACTATCTTTTGATCAAAAACAAATATTGTAAAATGAGAAATTCCAACTTCCGGGTCCGTTTAAATATTATCTAACTTCCTGTTTTCTGATTGGTCGTCTTAAGTGACCAATCAGAGTTGAGTAGAGGAAAGGTAGGAGTATGGGTATAAATATATGGAATTCCTCGTTGAATTAGGCAGGCTCGATGGATCTTTGAGGTGATGCTGACCAAAGTTAAGTGTACATTGTTGTGCTTGTTGTGTTATTGTATTGTATTATTGTGATATTGTATTAACACCTGGCTATGTGGCTGCGCCAGGGCTATTATTTTGACACCTGGCCAATTGATGGTGACATGCCACGGGGTCGGGTCGGTAGTTTGTTGACCAGTATAAAGAAGGACAATGCTAATAGTTGCTGGTTATGTTATGGTACAAAACCTAAGTCCTAACCTAACCTAAATCTAACTCTTGACCTAACCAAAACCTAAGTCTTAACGTAACTTAACTTAGAACTTGTGTTCTGTGTGTTTGATTATAAATACTGGATACAAAATACCGTCAAAATGTTAATAATAAATAAGACTTAATTACTGCTAGATTATTCATTTTTATGTAAGTTATAAATTGTTGTATCTGGTTGGAAAAGAGGCTGACAAAGGTGACTGAGTTTCTTCCGCCACTTCTTCTCAGCACCAGCCCATGATGTCCCGAAGTGGTGGTAGGGCAAGCTATATTTGGGACGTGTATAAATGCCCTGGAAAAGGGATTTATACTGAATAAACTATTTGAATTTGAAATTGGATTTTTAATTTGGAACTTATTAAATTACAGTATTATAGTCCTATATATTTCCATGGTATAATACGATATGATAGGAATATAGCATAAAGTATTTATGCTAGATTTTGCTTACTATTATTCTTCTTTTTGTGGTAACTTTATTAATTAAAGAATCTGCTTTAATACATTAATATTTCCTAATTTAGAAATGACTAATGCCCAAAAATCTAACACATGCAATCGAACCGAGGCAAGGTAGTTCCCTCATGCAATATTTGAATGATGACGCGGCACGTACACGTCATTGGATCGTGAGCCTAATTTCTCGCACGATTGAAGAAGTCTCAAGTATCAAGATTCAGCGGACACATGCATACCTGAGTAGGTACTAACTCACTGGCTGAGTTCTGCAGCAGATACTGGGCGTCTGTCATCTGGAAGTCCAGAAGTCTAGCGCGCGTGTATAGTGCTAAAGCCTGGTCCGTGAGCACGTAGAATTTTGTCCAATGACCCCAAGCTACCCATCCTTATCGCTCGCTCGTAATTATGTTGCTGTCGCGCTTGCACACTCACTGCGGGCGCCCTAGCTTGGGGTCATTGGACAAAATTCTACGTGCTCACGGACCAGGCTTTATAAGGGCGCACGACGTCTCTGTGGAGACTCTCGTCTTGAGCGCTGTCTCAAGTATCAAGGTGCAGCAGACACATGCATACCTGAGTAAGTGAGTACCTACTCACTAGCCGAGTTCTGTAGCAGAATCTGGGCGTCTGTCATCTGGAAGTATATATAATAACGCTTGTACGACGTCTCTGTGGAGACACTCGCCTCGAGAACTATTTCAAGTATCAAGATGCAGCAGACACATGCATACCTGAGTACTCACTAGCCGAGTTCTGTAGTAGATACTGGGCGTCTGTCATCTGGAAGTCCAGCAGTCGAGTGCGCGTGTATAATGCTAATAACGCTTGTACGACGTCTCTGTGGAGACATACGCTTGAGCGCTGTCCAAGTATCAAGATGCAGCAGACACATGCATACCTGAGTACTCACTAGCCGAGTTCTGTAGTAGATACTGGGCGTCTGTCATCTGGAAGTCCAGCAGTCTAGCGCGCGTGTATAATGCTAGTAACGCGCGTATGGCCTCCGTGGAGACTCGCCTCGAGCGCTATTTCAAGTATCAAGATGCAGCAGACACATGCATACCTGAGTACTCACTAGCCGAGTTCTGCAGCAGATACTGGGCGTCTGTCATCTGGAAGTCCAGCAGTCTAGCTCTAGCGCGCGTGTATAATGCTAATAACGCTCACTTGGTGTCTCTGGGGAGACACATGTTAGTAGCGCACACGGCGTCTCTTTTGAGACACTCGACTTGAGCGCTGTTCAAGTATCAAGATGCAGCAGACACATGCATACCTGAGTACTCACTAGCCGAGTTCTGTAGCAGATACTGGGCGTCTGTCATTTGGAAGTCCAGCAGTCTAGCGCGCGTGTATAACGCTAGTAGCGCTCGCACGGCGTCTCTGAGTCGCGCACTTTGTAAAGCCACATTCTCCCGGGCGGTGGCGGCTCGCAGATTGACGGCGCAGTATGGCCCACTGTCCGCTTGGATCTCGGGAGTCATTGAGTTGTTGTTTCCCTGAAGAAAAATAAAATAAAAGTTAGGATGTAGAAATAGACAGATCATCAAGTTGTTCACTATTACTGCAAACATAGTTCGCATATAGAATGCATTTAAAATCAGTGATTGTTGTTCGTCAAAATAATAGAAAAAAATTACAACCTTCCCGTGAATATCGTTAGAGACTCGCCAACCCGTCTGACAAATGTTCCATTTGCCTCTGGTAAATTAGAGAGGGTTGTCCTCCAGTGGAGACCAAATGACCTGATGACGATGATGAATAGAAAATAATAAAACTCACCTGAGCAGTACAAGCCTGCGCGAACGCATTCAAAGTGTTCGTAACATGTAGCGTTTCCACGCCGCCGGCGAGCGCGCAAATCGCTTTCACGGCTTGGAACACAGCTTTTGGCGAGCACACACCTTCTGCGCCCGTCACGCCCACCGCGCGTGATAACTCGCCTTCTAAGGTTTCTGGGGACGTAACAATGAGTTGAGAAAATACGACTCTCCCATAGATTTCTAGATTCTCATCCTAGACTGCATCTCACTTAACATCAGGTGCGATTGCAGTCAAATACCTGCCTTAGTCTGCATAAAAAAAAAAACATTTTTTTTATGCTAAACACGGCAGGATATAGCAAATCTGAGCTATGATGAGGCCAGCGTTACTTTGCACATTTCTGCCAACTCGGTTGACTATTTCTTGATTTCAAAGATAATAAAAACAAATTATCTATACAGCAAATTGAAAACTAACTCAATTTTCAGGGCTAGAAAGTGTTTCTTAAAGAATTTATCTTGGAATTATTATTAAGTTATGATGGCGCTTTAGAAGGGCTGTGCTTATTTATTGATATATTCTCTCTCTATACGTATTAATTGTGTATGTGTATCATATTCTTTTATGAGCACTTACCTAATAAAATCGACAGATTGTCAAATGACAACATAGGCGTAGCGCCTTGCGTGGGCAACAAATCGTCCAGCGTCAGATGCGAATCCCTCGCGTCATCTCTTTCACTCCTCGCCAGAGCATCGTCCACGCCCTCGTGTAGACACAGCCTTACATCCTTCTCTAGCCTAACGCATTCGCGCACGTAATCGTATTCGCTAAGAGAACTGCCTGGTGTGAGGTATTCTTTAGCTCCCCATACCTAGAAAAATAAAAATACAAGAAACATAATCGAATGATTCGTTTCCGATTGAATCGATATAAATAGATATGATCATCTTACCCGTAACATATAACCAGACATATCTTCTCTGATATCCTCCTCGAGGGAACAAACTACAGTTAATATCACATGTTCTACTGTTGACTCCACTGAAAAAAGAAATACACATAGTTAAATCGCTGGAAGAAGTCGTGCCTAACTCTTAGAACACGGTTGACGAATTACAATGAGAAAATGCTACAATTAGCGTTTTATTTAATTGTAATAGATGCTATTTTTAAATAAATTGATCACAAAACATGAACATACCATCAGACGTAAAGGTAATGGGCTCATCGGAGTGAGCGTGGTGGACTAGAATCTTTATGCTAGTGTTGGGCGGGTACTTTCCGCCCGAACGCGCCGCGATCACGTGACCCGGATTCGTTTTGCGGTCCGAATGCACGAATCTTTCTGCAAATTTCAATTCAGTCATTGTTAGAGAAAGTACTAGAAGACAAAGAGAATATAAGATCGGTTAATATTAACACAGTGCGTAATCGGATCACAATAAGGGTTTTCGCGTATGAAAAATCCGCCAGATGGCAATACGTAGACGCGAGGTCCAAATGCTGCATGATTGGTTATTTTTGACATGACATTGACAGATGTCAAAATCCACCAATCACGCAGCAGTCAGACAAACATCCACGTCCCGCCATCTAGCGGATCTTTCATACGCGAAAACCCTCATTGAAGACATGAATGGATGAAGGTGATTATGTCGCATTTTGGGTTTTTCACTGCTCTATGCTTGGATAAAGGTTTTATATCATTGAAGTCAGGTATGCAATATGGAAAATGAAGGAAAACTTACTTCTGACATCTAGGACCATCTTCAAAAAGCCTCTGTGCTCGCTGTCGTAGCTTCTCGTTCTTACTTTTACTATGCAGTCGTACAACTTATTCTGAAAGTAAACGAACAATTATTTATTTGAGCATCAAACATCAAACTGAAAATGGTCTATGACTAAAAAAAGGTTTAAGGCTGGGTTGCACCATCTTACTTTGACTTTGACAAACGTCAGAAATCTGTCAAACTCCATACAAAACACACCGGTTATCGTTACAGTCACTGTTAAAGTTAGGTGTTGCAACTCAGCTTAAGAAACTCAAAGTAACTAACTATAAACTTACAGTAGTAGATCGCATATTAGCAGCTGGAACGCTAGGAATAGACTTGGGTGGGGGCGACGGCAATATAGTGCTCTCTCGCTTGTTCACGGTCGCGTACACGGGCGTATCTCGCATCTCTGTCTCGCCGTACAGAAAGTTTAACGGGTCGTACTCTTCATACACACTGCTACCGCATTCGCTTGCTCCTGCGTACTCTGTGGGATTTCAATGTGATGTTCAAGGGAAAAACGACCCTATTAAGTATAATATAAAAATCATTATAATTTTCATCCGAGTAAATGAAAGGGGCATAAAATATCATTTAACTCGTTCAAAGTTTTTCTGCTTCTAATGAATTTTAACTAAGATTACCCAATCATTGAGGAATTCACATGATCAATAAGTAGAAACGGTAAACTGAATTAAGTAATATAACCTTGATTTTTCAGCAAATACAAAGGCAATCGGAGATCACAAATTAGAACTAAGTTATTTGTTAATTAACTGAGGAAACGATAATTTTGTTAACTTCTGTGTAAAACTGTAATCAACAACACAAAACTGATTGAAAACAATTTCAAAACAATCAAAAACATGTATGGGAAAATTAACCACAAATATGATAGTGTATAAACAAGTAAAACCCAAGTGACATAATGGATATTTTGTTGCACATAGATTTGATGGTGCTTAGCTTTTTTGCTCCCAAATTACTTGCAAATAGTGCTAAATGATAAATAATTACAATGGACAACGAGCATCAGTCACACACAAAAGCGTAAAACACAATGGCTATGTGTAAATGAAGTTTATGAATCGAAACCAAAAATAATTACAAAGCTATAATTGACCCCTAATAAAATGATCGACTATTGACTCAAGTGAGTGCATACTGAAATAGTTTTCTCCATATACAATAAACTTACCAAATGAGAATTATATTGTACCGAAGTAGTGACTAAATTACTCTACATTTAGGTTGAAAAGGTATATTGCTTATTATTGTATTGCTTATTCTGCATATTATTTATGTACCAAGTATGAGAAAGAACCCAATGCCCATTATCCAAAAAGGTGGAGATATTGGTACTGGTACAATCAGCTAAGCTAACTCCGACCTAATGGATAATGAACCTAAAAGGTACGATTCCGATAGCTTCAATATTGGAAAGTCTATAATTTAAATTTTTCGTCTATTTTACGTATTTTTTTCAATCAATTAATTCAAAATCCATAGACGAAGCTCGGAATCATGGGGGCTACTCCGAAACGCTGTTTACGTAGTTTCGAGTCTATCTGTCACCGTCACTCATGCTGGCTTCTCGCTTTGTGAGAGGGATGGACAACATTCGAAACTGCGGATAACGTGTTTCGGAGTAGCCCCGCATACCTCGTGGGAAGGCAATGGAAATGAACACAAACCACTCACCAGCGTTACTTTGCTCAATTAGTAGTGGGTCAAACGCTTCAAGCACACTGACTCTTACGCTACCTGGCCCGCTGCTCTTCTTGGCGCCGAAGTCTATGAGGTTCATCGACTTAGGCAGGCTGCCTATTGTGTCGTTTGATTCATTTGACTGAAATAACGACAATTTTCACAGTTATAGAATTATAGTGGCTTTAAGCCTAGGCGCAGACAATCGATTTTTCGTCGGCCGATAGTTTAGTCGGGCAGTTGATCAGTATGGGCATGTATGGAAGTGCGCACATTACACCGATTTGATTTGGCAGAGTCTTCATACAAATTAATAACGGGCCCAACTATCGATTAACTAAAAATCGGTGGTCGGCGCCTAGTCTTAAGCAGGATAGAGTTTAATTTCTAGTTCATTTCTTTAGGAACTTCGAAACGCTATTTTGTTCGATGCAAGCATACACTAACTAACAGATACCTCACAGTTGAAAGTTACCACCACATAATTTGCTAATTTAATGAAATCCATTTTCTTTCGAAATGACAAAAGAGGCATTAAATTCTCCTCGTGTACTGTGTTTTATGTACATATAAGCTTTAAATATGTAGTAACTTTGCATTTTACATGAAAAAGAAACTAAATGTGAATACTTACCGCTATACTAACTTCCGACAACTTCCTCGGTTTGGAAGTGTCCACAGTTTCCCTACTCGGCTCATTCTTCACCACTGGGGGGTTGTTATTATTGTTATTGTAGCTAGCATTAGCCGCAGGGGGCGGGTACGAGTGCGTTTGAGTCAACTGCGGGTAGATACTAGCCGGCCTCGGCGGCCGCGATATCATGTTTGTGGTATTGTAGTTGTAGGTAGAAGTTTGAACCGGAGGCGGGTATCCCACGTACGGCGACGGCGTTGCCATACGCGTCTGACTGTACGGCATGGTTGGGCCATAGATTGGGGTGTGGACAGGCGTATATACAGGGGTGACGTCAGATTGTGGAGTTGGGGGCTGGTGGTAGTAGTAATTGGGCATTTGCCCAGGCATGGGGGTTGGAATTGGAGTGGGCATAGGAGCCGGCATGCCGTAGGGAGTAGAAGGTGGGTAGGGCGGCGGCTGCCCGTAAGGAGGTGGGTAGTACGCATACTGCGAGTATGGGTACCCCGGTATCTGGTTGTAGGGATGATTATTCATCGTAACTGGAGCTGTTTCTGGTGTGTTTAGGGTGAGCTCCTCTGTTTGTCTGAAAAGTTAATTTTCATTTTATAGTAAAGTACCTCTTTTAACTCCTAAGCTAAGTCAAACACTGTAGAATCTTAGTAATAGGGGCTATTTTTCAACAAAAATATCATCATCATTTCAGCCATAGGACGTCCACTGCTGAACATAGGCCTTCCCCAATGCTTTCTATGTTTATCGATTGGTAGCGGCCTGCGTCCAGCTACCTTACTGCTACCAAAAATATAGTCTGATGTAAAAAGTACTACATATTATGTTGTAAACTAAGTTATAATACTTTAAAACACTCATCATGATTAGAGTTGCCACGAATAGTGATTTAGCCGAATACCGAATACCGAATATTCGGCAACGCTGTCGGCCGAAGCGCCGAATGTTCGGCGGCCGAATATTCGGCACAAAGTACATGCTAGTCGAGCGCGTAAATAATAATACGACAGGTTGCCCTGTCTCAGTCGCGCGCGGGCGGTGTGAGGCTATTTGACTCTTTCATTCAATTGCGAGTAAATCACGTCACGGCACGCATTGACAGATTAATATAAATTACAAATTTCTGGTCGCTACTTTTCTTGATCCACGCTTCAAAACAAGTTTCCTAGGTTTTGTTCAAGCAGAAAGAGCAAGACAAAAAATTCTTATAGAAGCTCTGAAACTAAGTTGTAATGATGAGTCTAGTAGTACCGATGACGATTCTTCTCCACGTCGTAAGAGAAGAAACTTGAACGAAAATGATAAGTCATTTGAAATACACGACAGTTTCTGGAACTGCTTTTAGTCCAGTAGAATTAGCTTTTAAATCGGAAATAATTCCTACAAAAGATTTTATTGTTTTAATGGCTTCATTGGTTGCCCATTAAGACTCTCCTAAGTTTTCGACTTCGACGGAGTTGTGCATAAGTGGTGGGGGCCCCCGAAAGGGGCATTTTTTCGGTTTTCCGGTTATACCGCGTAAAGGACTTACCCTATCAAAAAGTGGTCTTCATGACGGTTGAAGGGCACTTAATCCTGCATTGAATAAGACCAAATTCATATGTTTTGGACAAACCGTTCTCGCGCTAAAGTTCGGCAAAGTAGAAAATATACGTATAATTAATGAGCTTCTCCACGTCCAATGGTTTGTTACCCACAGGCTTCCAAGTCTTGAAAAGGGCCACCTCAACCAATGTAACCCTATCAAGGCTTACGAGCTTGATGCGCCTATCCTTGTTCGTCCCAGCCGTTCCTTAACTGCGGTTGCTGCACCTCTTCCTGGCACTCACCTGAACGACTCTGTGTTACCTACTGTGGCTGCCCCTCTTCCTTGTATCCTCCTGCATGACTACGTTGCCTAGCCGTATGCCTGGTCTAAGGTTCGACGCCAAAAATCAACAACAACAAGTTCATATTAAAACGCTGAAGAGTTTTTTGTTTGTTTGTTTGAACGCGCTAATCTTAAGAATTACTAGTTTGATTGAAATCATTATTTTTGTGTTGAATAGCTCATACATTGAGGAAGGCTATAGGATATATACAATCACTCTACGACTAATAGAGGCGAAGCAGTAAAGAAAAATGTTGCAAGCACGGGAAATAGTATTTAAACTATTTTCACTCGTACGAAGTTGATTTTGTGGCGTCGAACCTTGGACCAGGCATATGGCTAAGCAATGAAATCGTACAGGAGGGTACAAGGAAGAGGGGCAGCCACATTAGGTAACACAGAGTCGTTCAGGAGAGTGCCAGGAAGAGGTGCAGCAACCGCAGTTAAGGAACGGCTGGGACGAACAAGGATAAGCGAATCAAACTCGTGAGCCTTGTTAGGGTTACACTGGTTAAGGCGACCCTTTACAAGGCTTGGAAGCATGTGGGTAACAAGCCATTGGACGTGGAGAGGGTCATTAATTATACGTATATTTTCTACTTTGCCGAACTTTAGCGCGAGAACGGTTTGTCCAAAACATATGAATTTGGTCTTATTCAATGCAGGATTAAGTGCCCTTTAACCGTCATGAAGACCACTTTTCGATAGGGTAAGTCCTTTACACGGTATAACCGGAAAACCGAAAAAACGCCCCTTTCGGGGGCCCCCACCACTTAAGCACAACTCCGTCGAAGTCGAAAACTTAGGAGAGTCTTAATGGGCAACCAATGAAGCCATTAAAGCAAAAAAATCTTTTGTAGGAATTATTTCCGATTTAATCAATTTTTGTGTTTAATTCTACTGGCCTATTTGAGGAAGTCGTTAAAGATAATATGCGAAATAGTAATGATAAGGAGAACGTGGAGAAGAATACTGTGGCAAATGAGATGGATTTTTATTTGAAATCAAATCGACTAGATCGAGAAGCTTACAAGTGGTGGTCAGCTAATGAAAAACAATACCCAAACCTCTCGAAATTTGCTAAGTTTATCTTTCTTCTCCCGGGAGTAGCGTGTATAGTGAGAGGTTGTTTTCTGAAGCTGGTATCATTTATGATGAAAAGCGTAATCGTTTGCTACCTTCAAATGCTGAAAAGCTTGTTTTTATCCATCACAACTTACAGCTGATTAATTTTACTTATTAAAGTATTGTAATTTGATAATAAAGACAAATCTCGATTAATATGATGTGTCCTTTTTTTCCATGACTTGGTATTCGGTATTCGGCCGAATAGTACCTATTATTCGGCCGAATACCGAATACCAAAAAAAGTGGCCGAATAGGCCGAATACCGAATAGTAGCCGAATATTCGTGGCATGTCTAATCATGATCAAAAAATAAGCCAGTGTTTATCTTCACACCTTATCAGCATGATATCTTTTATCAAACATGCGCGAGTATACAACAGGTTCCGAGATATAAAAAGTAAAAAAGCAATTTACATTTTAAGTGCGTGTCTTATATTATCTCGTTTCATCTTTAGAAAAAATAAACATGCTGCATTCCAGGTACTCTTATGAAACTATGTTACTCAAGAAGCTAGTCACTCAATACACATCATTTCCTCATAGCTTTAAATAAATTATGAGATCCAAATCTAAACAATAACATAGTGTAATCGATTCCCAAAATCGTTTCAATTTCTTTGTTGTTCAAATAATACTTGTATAGCCTGACCAAGAACATAAAAACCCTGGCATAGAGGCGCGTCAATTGCATTTGATAGTGCAACACTGAGTACAGTCGTACCTGTGTTAAATTAATAGGCTAACTTTATGTATCAGGATTACGGGCTAATTTGATATTTTCATAAATTAACGAAATAATANAAACGATTATAAAATTATATAAAAATAATTGTCACTACTATTGGGACACCTCAATATCGCCATTTTTTTATTGTAATCACATGCTACAAAGTGCTAATTATTAGAAAAATATCGATATATTAAACTTACTAAATCGCACAAAATGGGAATGACGCGAGCCGATGACAAACTGCGAGTATCTCTCGTTTTCGGAGTTTAAAAAGTCTCGGAGCTGCGTAAATGGCAATGCCAGATTTTGTATGGAAAGTGGCGTCTTTTTTTTTTCGCGCGGCCATCGACCAAACTTTGTTTTTTGATTACAAAATAGTGTAATAAACCAAACTTACTACGGCATGTATACCTCTAAACTCAGTCTGAACTGAGTTACGAGCATTACAAGTTTGATGATTTTCATACTAGATTTGCTTTTTGTGCGCAAGTTTTGTAAGAAATTGCAACAAAATATTGCGCAATTTTTTTATTGCGCTGATTCTGCTCCACACTATTGTCTGGAGCCTTTAATGGATGGTATTGTTTGTTTACACATACAATCTCACTATTTTGTTGCAATTTCTTACAAAACTTTGCGCGCAAAAAGCAAATCTAGTATGAAAATCATCAAACTTGTAATGCTCGTAACTCAGTTCAGACTGAGTTTAGAGGTATACATGNAAAAGTGGTCTTCATGACGGTTGAAGGGCACTTAATCCTGCATTGAATAAGACCAAATTCATATGTTTTGGACAAACCGTTCTCGCGCTAAAGTTCGGCAAAGTAGAAAATATACGTATAATTAATGAGCTTCTCCACGTCCAATGGTTTGTTACCCACAAGGCTTCCAAGTCTTGAAAAGGGCCACCTCAACCAATGTAACCCTATCAAGGCAATCAAGGATAGGCGCATCAAGCTCGTAAAGCTTGATGCGCCTATCCTTGTTCGTCCCAGCCGTTCCTTAACTGCGGTTGCTGCACCTCTTCCTGGCACTCACCTGAACGACTCTGTGTTACCTACTGTGGCTGCCCCTCTTCCTTGTATCCTACTGCATGACTACGTTGCCTAGCCGTATGCCTGGTCTAAGGTTCGACGCCAAAAATCAACAACAACAAGTTCATATTAAAACGCTGAAGAGTTTTTTGTTTGTTTGTTTGAACGCGCTAATCTTAAGAATTACTAGTTTGATTGAAATCATTATTTTTGTGTTGAATAGCTCATACGGGCTGGAAGACGTAGCGTGGGCAGGCCTCCTACTAGGTGGACCGACGATCTGGTAAAGGTCGCGGGAAGAGCCTGGATGCGGGCAGCGCAGGACCGTTCATTGTGGAAAACCTTGGGGGAGGCCTTTGTCCAGCAGTGGACGTCATTTGGCTGAAAAAGAAGAAGAAGAAAGAGCTCATACATTACGCTTCAAACTCGGTACTTCTTTCCCAATTCCATAAAATTCAACACTTAGAAAGTGACAAAAAACTTTAAAATAGGTAGTTGAAACAAACTACAGCTAATTTTCATAGTGGACTGTACTATACGATAAACATGTCAGTCAATTTGACAACCTTTGTTGGAAACATTATTCAATGAAAATATTGTCCGAACCTTTGGTATTTCTCTTCGACAAATACTTTAACACATTGTGAACCACTTTTCTTTCACGACTATAAAAAGATTTTAGCAATTTCATTTACAAAATCAATTGCGCACATTTAAAATAAAGTTTGTTTACACTTTGACAGCAATAGACTGACATGCAAGGTGACATGTCAATGAAGTTTTCAGTTACTGTTGCCATTAAAAGAAATTAGTACCATTAGTTTTCCGCAACATGGCGAGGGTTTTTATGTTCCTGGTCAGGCTATAGTAACGTACTTGTTTATCTGATCAATGTATTCCTTGAGCGACGCATGCGGGTCCTTGGGCGCAGTTTTGCTGGTTGGACTCGCGAATGATATGAGGTCGCTGCTATCATCTCTTGTAGGACTCGCTCCTGTAGACCTGCTGACAAAAAAATTGTTTCGTCAGCAGTTTGTGACGTCACGCGCTTAGTTTTGTTGACGGCTTTGCGCAATTATCCTTGATCTATGATAAGCTTCTCTGAAATAAGTCGCTATTCTGACGATGTCAACTACAGACAAACAAAGTAAAATGATCCGCTAAGCCAGATCTACTACCGAGTTGTGAGAAGAAAAGGTGGAGCCAGGTTTGGCCATAAACAAAAGAAGAAGAAATAACCTAGGATAAAAATATGGCGTAAAAGTAGATCACTGATCAAAAACAGCTAATCAGAAAGCTGCCATAATTGATTATACAAAGACTCAGTAGTGTGATAGATAATATCGAATTAGCAGGATAGCATCTTACTGAAAATTTCATTTTATAGAACGACATCTAAACTATAACAATTTGATCACTTCCAGAAGAGCGGGAAGAGCCTGGATGCGGGCAGCGCAGGACCGTGCATTGTACAAAACCTTGGAGGAGGCCTTTGTCCAGCAGTGGACGTCATTTGACTGAAACGAACGAACGAACGATCACTTCCAGACAGCAACGTCTTCATAGAACGGTTGAAACAAAGTATGGGGTCACTGTATCCCGCATTGGGGTAGGTCTACATCTGACTGGAGTGAGCTGTTTAGTTGGAAATACAGTCGATAGCACGTCGTGCCTACAAATATCTGTAGCAAAACAGCTCTTGGTACAACCAGGCCTGTTCATCTACGAGAGTTTACATCGAAAACAAAACACGCACGATGGCCCACCTACAGGATACTATTCGACAAGGCCTCACATACGAGCGAACATTGACTCACGCACGCGTATTCTTGTGTATGATGGAAGAAAATAAAGAAAATGGTGTACTAAATACTGTGCAATATTTAACTGCCTAAATAATAATAAAAACACAGAATGTACTTTTTTAAGTTGCCTCATGACACTGAGAGGTAAATAAGTAGTTAATATTATTCATGATAATTCATGCTAAACCATGTATTTCCTCCGCCATTTTCCGCAGTTTGGCACCTCACGACACATTATTTTACCGAAGTCAGCCCTATAGCTTCGGCGCAGTGCCGATCACTGAGGTTTGTCAACAAAATGGTGCTTGACTCTTGAGCCAGGCTAAATTACACCATATTGTTAATGACATTAAGCATACATTTTTTAAATACCTTCGCGAAGTGAAACTTCTGTACGTAGTACTTATTATTATTCTGTGGTACAGCCACATAAGATGCTTGGTGTCCTCACCTAGGCGTGTCGGTAGCAGGCCGGCCTCGCGGTGGCTTCCGCGGCGGAGGCGGCAGCGCAGGCGGCGGTCCCTCGTTGTCGTCGCGTCGGCGCAAACTAAACCCGCTGCCCACATTGTTATCTGCCAATTTATCGACCAGATAAATCAATCAACCAATCACTTCACACGACTCCCATATCTGTTAACAGCTAAAGATTTAATAGCACAGTTTTATTTGTAAACAGATGCTATTACCTGCTATATGTATTTGTACTTCGGTACACATAAATAAAATCAAACAACTTTTACGATAAACTAGCTTTTGCGCGCGGCTTCACCCGCGTGAAATTCAGTTTGTCGCAGATCATCATAAGTTATAGCCTATATGTAGGTAATAAACAATAATACTGTAAAGTTTCATCAAAATCCGTTCAGTAGATTTTGCGTGAAAGCATTTATAATATTGGTAGGACTAATTAAAATACAAATAATCTAAAGGTCATTAATAATGGTATGTGGTCTGTTTACAATTTTGATTACCTAATTCTAAATGTGTTATCCATCATTTGTGTGATTATTGATTATTTGTACATAATACATATTACAACTATGGCAACAAAGACTGTACTAATTAAAACAGATTTTCAATAATTTTCCCTAATAAACTAATGATACAAATACTGTTAATTAATCATTTAAAAGGCAGCTATTGAATCATATTCAAGTTAAGTAATTTTAGAATTTATAGTGTTTAGGTTTAAATCTATCACTGTATGGATAATTATTATATTAATTACTGCAAGCTGTTACTTAACTACCTGATTCTCATAAAATAATAGAGTTAAATTGAGTTAATTAGGGCAAGGACAAGTGAATTTCATTATTTATTCTTCCTATTTTATGAGTTGCACCAGATTATTTTTTTAAAGAACTAACCATCAATCAACAATCAACTATGTTTTAAAATTCTTTTAATAGGTATAATTCCTACATCGTAACATTACCTTTCTCCACACAAGTTAATTCCCGAATTAATAAAAATGCATAATGATGCAAATATCAATAAGTAAAGATAATGAGTACCTAGACACCTACTCACCGCCCACACAATATTTATCTTTCTCAATCATTAAGTGTTAATCAATGCTCTATTTAGCTTCAGGGTAATGACCTCCCCTTCCTCTCACATTGATACCGAACAAATGGAAATACTTGATCAGAACGATGCTACTTAACGGTGTTGACACAGCTTCAATTGAATTTATTGTCTCAATAAAGTTGACCTGATGAAAGTATTGGTGAATCACCATACATATTTATGTCACTGGCAACATTATAAAAAGGTTTTAATTATATTAAAAATCTGATTCATTTCATTTATCCTTTCTAATTATGTTTAAAATTGGTAATAATTAATATACAAATGAAAAATTTACTATAATTTTAGAGATAATTAGCACATTCAAATTAAAACCTTAATTATTTTTGTAAAAAGTTTTGATTACAAAAATAAAATATGAATCAAGAAAATCTATAGAATATAGCTAGATATCTATTTTAATCAAATAATTTATGTTTATGGTGGTTTGATAGTGTTAGTTTTTAAGCTTCTTTATAAGATGATAGGCAGGGAATATTGGATTCCGTAATTGGCATTTATATATAATTTGGCTAATGATGAGTCTTTTCCTACAATTTGTAACAATGACTAAATAGATAACCAGATTATAAAACTCAATGGAAATGTTACAAGTCCACTAGATATTAAAATGCCATTATCACAACTAGTACATTTTGATTTGCTAATTATAATGATTATTTAAAACATTATGCATAATATCCTCCAAGACTAATCTATAAGATAATCAAATCAAAGTTTATCAATACATTCCTGGTTATTTCAGTAAGGTAAGAAAGTACTTGATATTATTATAATACCAATAGCAATGTTCTTCACAGATTTCACCAAGAATGACTAATTATCTAAGCCCCTTTGGTCTATAATCAAAATAGACTTCCCAATATAGATATGAAAAATTAGACTGATAAAAGGTCAAACATCTTCACGAAATCTCATAGTAAACAATATTACGTCAGTTACCTGCGCTGGATATTTGCTTCTGTCTACGAAATTGCTCCAGAGCCAGACTTTCTAAACTCAAAGCCTGGGCCTTCTCCAAATCAGCTTGAAACTGAAGATCGTAGTCTGACATTGTCGGATATCCCTCTACAGGCGTCTACAACACCAACAAAATGAGCGTGGGAATTAAAACAATAAGAGCACTGTTAGAGGATGCACCACGATACAAAAACTTTGATATTCCATCAACGCCGAGAACAAAACCACTCAACTCGTATTGCATTTAAAATCCATTACCTTATACCGATGGAACACTTTCCGGTAGCGCTTGAGCTCAAAATTTTCAAGACATTATACGATAATTAGCTAAAAAGTACCGAAATTCAATTTTATTTGTTAATTTTAGTGGGTCAATTTGTATGCATCGTTCGGGAAAATAACTCGACTAAATAAATAGGCAGTAATTTTTGACATTTCGACAGTAAGTTCGAGTGAGAGATCCGACTCTCAACGTCAAACCAAGAAAGACCACTGAATTTAATCGGATTATAGTAGTGACGTTACCCGAACATAGCATCAAATATCGATAATAAATACTAAGATTTCCAAAAGTTTATAATATTCACGGTAAGCAATTTCACGAAAAAGAGTTAAAAAAAATCTGTGTTATTCGGCGTTGACTTCTTTAGGTTTTTTGTGGTAATCAAAACTCTTAACAAGGTTTATTTCTGCCAATGTTAAGTAATAGTATAATTTATTTATTTATTTAAATATTTATTTCAAAATTACATAATTTCCTCAGCTGATTTATCTTTTTTTTCTTCTTCTATTGTTAAAGTGATGAATGAACTTTTTTTATATGAATTTGTGTTTTATCGTTTTCATCAACTTTTTTCATGGACATCACTAAGAATTGACACGAAATGTCATCAAACATTTCATTTTAAGAAATATAACAGCTTTAGACAAAATACATTTAGCCAATTTACCAATTCATTAAGAAAAGAATACATTGGCGCATACATTTCACACCAATTTAATTTAATTAAATATTATTTATTATTCATTGTGAAAATTTACTATTACGCAAGATTTTAACTATAATATTCACATTTCGAAGACGTCAATAAATTCTTCTAGCCATTTTTATTACGTATAATGGAACGGTTGAGAATCACAATAGGCGGGAATTTAAAAGTTGTGTTGATAACTTTAAAATGAATTGAAATGATTAATATTCTCATTTCTGCTAAATAAAAGCCATTAAAAATGAAAACGGCATCAAACTATACGTAAAAACAAGAATATTCATTTCCTTTTTACTATGTAATAGGTTAAGTAGGTACATTTTTGGGTAGGAAATGTGGAAGAAGGCAAAAATAAAAAACACTGTTTTAACTCCCACACTTTATTGCTTTTAAATGGATTTACTTGGGTACACTTGTATTTTCGTGATATTATATCGTTCTAATTAAATTTGTGCCAAAATGTTATTTTCGTTACATACTAAAACCGTGGCAGTTATTACACATCTAATAACCTACTTATTTTACTAGACAAACCTAAGTAATTAAAATAATAATGTATTCCCATTACATCAGTATTATTATTTCTAGATTACATTATGAAATAGATAAGTATGTAATTAATTGATAGTTATTTTATGGACTTGAAGAAGCTTTTTGGGTGGACTTATTGTAACACGTTCTACAACAGGTTTGATAACGTAATAATATCTCATAGCACCTGAAAATGTACAACACTAGTCAATCAAAATATAGTACTTTCGCACGTAATGTTACGGCCAAGCAACAACACCCTGGGGTTGAGACAACTGGCCCTGGGACAGTTTTTTAAGTTTTGTACCTTTCTTTATGACTTTGTGGTTCGTCATTACATCTCTCGGGGAGTTGGTTGCTGATAATCTCTTCTTGAGGTTTTTGTTGGTAGCAGCTTTAGCTATGTTCGCTCGCCTGATTTTTATAGGAGAAGTGTTTCTTGAGGTTTTGTTTGCAACTTCTGCGTTGAAGTCGTCCTTTCTCTCTGATGTCGTGGCTCTAGCGCGGGCGGGACTCCTGGCCGGCGAGTAAAGGCTTTTGGACTTTTTCATTTTCTTTTTGGTACGTACGTGTTTTACTTTCTTTGGCTTTAGATCGACATTTATTTGTGTCGGTACTTGACCCTCCGCGTTCATCTGCAACAAACCAGGTTTTAGGTGTGGTGTGTTACACAAGGAAGTAAGTAAATAGGTTTGTTAAGTAATAAACTTATCAAAATATTACGAAAGAACCTGTTCGTAAAACAAATCATCCGCTTCTTGCCGATCGCAGAAATCCAGAATTTTGTTGCAGACAGCTCTTAAATTCTTCAGTTTCAGTTTCTTCTTCTTGTTTACTCCATAACGATCAACTTCATCCAGTCTTAATGTTCTATAATAAATAAAACAAAATGATAAAGAGATTTACAAATGAATAAAGTTCTTGGATGAAAACTGACCAGGTATCATATATCAAAAATAGGTCTCTCCTGTCTCTAGGCGCCTGGTTGCTGGTTCGCGGTACATATTTAGGGAATCCTTGGGGAGGACTTTGCTCTAGGATAACGTATTTCGATAGAAGACAGAAAGAGTAATGCAAAGCTAATGGAAAGAAAAACAAAATGTAGCTATAGGTACATATAAACAGCACCTCTAAGCTACCCTCATCTTATGGCATTAAATTTTGGTTAGGAGGAGGACTCTACAGTAATTGTTGAACCATGCAAAAGGACACCTATGGCGGTTATTAAAGTTCAAATGGCGACGCACACCCAACTCACTTTATAACTTTAGGTTTATTCATGATATCATTGTCTTTATCTTCTATATTCATGGCTGTTTCCCAGATATTCTTGAAGAGCTGCCTGCGTTCAGCGTAGCTATCCTCTGTGGTCATCAGATGGTCCATAATCGTATCTATCAACAACTCAACGCAGAATTCATCATTTTAGCGAAAGGTTTATTACATTTTAAATGGGTCTAATTTTTGTGGGAATTTAGTTACAACATTTTATTTTTTTGGGATTTTAAAAATTGGTGACAACTATGTTTGACACTAACAATGACACGACTGCGTCAAATGAAAGTTTTTTCTTTATTTTCAATTATCTATTTCACTCGAGAAAATGAGGTCAATTTTGCTATCCTACTTAATAAGGTTGGATATTGGGTACATACAGGGTAGGTGTACCATGTAGGACCTAAAGCCGTTGGCCGTATGGAGCGCGCAAATATAAACTACCTTTTGCCATTAATTTTATAGAGAGAAGGAGCATCCTATGTAAGAGCACACACAAAGAACATGCAACAAGTTACTAACGACTTGCCGACGACGGCAGCCTCAGTAGTCGGGCGGCCCTCAGCGGAAAGGCTTTGCCAAACGAAACGAGCTCACGCCACTTCGAAACTTCGCGGAAAACTTTTTTTCAATAAACCATTTCCAAATTGAAATGGTACGATGTCGGGCAAATACGACCCGAGCACGCTGTGGGTTGCTCTTAGCGAGTACAGCGATGGGAACATCTTTGAGGTGTACCCCAAGCTCTTGGCACAGCTCCTCGTGGAGGAAGATGCAGCGAGACAGGTTGGTGATACCAGTGAGGCGGAGAAGCTGGTGTTGCCCAGCGATAAGGACTGGCGACTGCAGCAATACTTCATCCTTGTCGGGATGCAGAAGGATTTGGATATGGATTCGTAAGTTTTTATAAAAAACAGAATGCATTTTAAGAATCAAATTTTAAGAATTCAGGGCAACGAGCTACCTAAGCAACTTTTTCATTTTTTTGGTCTTTGTAAGTAGGCCTCTTGAATTAATGTAGGACTACGTGGATGACCTGACTACAAAAAATAAGGTTGTTTAGGGTTTAGGTACTACACACATGCGAGTATTGCATAAAAATATTGCTCATTTAGAAGCCCCAGCCCAGTTTTTTGGAAGCTATTAATGTGTTGAAGTAATTTATAATCCCTGAAAAGTAGAAAAAGGCATGAGGATGGCTTGATACCTGACGGATTACGAATATTGAAAAATAAAGAACAAAGTGAAGCCACTGAAAAAATGTCCTGAAACTTAATAGGCCACTATGATTCCATATAACATGGCACTGTAATCTGCTAACAATAGAATTATAACAAGTTTTTCATGTTACTTTAGTAGGTCTAATTACACCTCTCTTTTCTTTTCATGCTTACTTAGTTACATAATACTGAGTTTATTTGTCTACAACCAATGTTCTTTTTAATAACAATGGTGTATTGTATTCCTTACAAATAGTGTCTATTATAGTAAGAAAATAAAAATAACCTTTATACACCGTCAGCCGTCTGTTCCTTTATTAGCGTACGGGGGCGGCGACCGTGACCCGCCCTCTATTTATGCCCGTGTCATGCATGTAACATACTGGCAGTTGGCACCCTATCTGCTCGGTATGATAATGACTTGAGGAGCACGCGCCTGTTCATCATAGGCACGATATAAGTGGAAAACCACAAGTTTGTTTATTAACTAAAATTGCAAGAAGAAACTGCTTTTCCAAAAAAGAAGCCTTTGGAGCAATATTCTGAGACTCCGAGAGTTCTTTACGAGGTTCAAGATTGTTGCTACTTATCCAATCTTTGCGTAACAATCATCTCTAGGTAGGTACAGCTTCAGTTTTTATGTAGGTACACGAACAATGGTAAAAACGATCAATAAGGCAAGCATTCGATGCTTGCATGTAGCATCTCAATATAAACCGCCTTTACCTTCGGTAGATTGCATCAATCTGGGCGCCTTTGTTCCGCGTACCAAATAGGGCAAAGTAGCAATGTGACTGGTTGGGAACAAGCGGTTTATGTTCCAACGATGAAAGAACTATGAACACCTTCATCATCGTTAGGTCTCCTCAGTCTCCTCTGCAGGAGAACGACCCTCTTTAATTTAGTACCTATTCAATAATGGAGGATTTGACCAACACTCCCCACCCTGGCCTGGCGGGTATAAGCTACCATAAAGAAATACCTAGGTAAAATACTTTAAACTTTTTTTAAACATGAATAGTAATACTGGCCCCAAAGAAAAAAGAGAAAAAACATGGGATGAACAGTTGCAAAATGACAGCTTTCATATAAAAAGAAAATTGTGAAGTTCGTAAAAAAACAAGATTTCCCAATAAACTTTTAATTGCTAGTGATTTGATTTATCGGATCGTAGAAACAGATTTTTAAACTAATTATAAGCATGGGGACATTTTTGTAGAAGTGAAATTTGTGTTGTGTGTTGTCAAAAATGGCTCATTATTCTCACCAATGAATGGAGAATAATATGATAACAAATGAACGAATTAATTTAATAACGTAAGTTTATCATTGATAAGCAAATTAAAATAAGATCACGTCATGTCAAGATCTTGACAAGACCGAGAATCAAGCTATAGCCATCATGCAATAAGCGTACGGTCAGGCACAAGCGTAAGCGATTAAGCTCAATCCCGCTATAAATAATTAAATTCATACGTAGCAGTTTGTAGATAACATTGTTCAATATAGTTAAATGAGCTGTTGGGAATTTCAACACTTGTAGGAGGCAACCAATTCTAACTTACTTGGATAACATCTGATTGTCAGGTGAAGCTATTCCTTTTACTTCATCCAACAGTTCATGAAATATTGCATGCCAATAGGGAAGAAGACGGTGACAAGGTTCAAAAGCCCATGGAGGAGCCGCCTGAGGAGTGGGCGCCGTGGAGCCTGGTGGTGGCCACCAAGAATCCGAACGCCCCGCCGCCTGTCGCCGTCAAAACCGCTCCGGGGCCTGCCTGGGACATAGGACAGGTCCTGAAACTTGCTTCATAATGGACTAAGACCCGGTTTCCACTAATGCGGAGCGGAGAGGAGAAAGGTTTTGAAAAACCAATCAGATTTCATTATTTTCACAATCTCTGATACGCGCCGCGCCGCCGCCGCGCTTTCAAATTTTATAGAAAAAATTAGTCCGCTAGACACTTCTCCGCTCGATCCGTCTTGGTGGAAACCGAGCCTTACATTATATCAGAAATGTCAAATAACATAAGTACTACATGACTTTAATTCTTGGCAGGTCTTAAAAGCAGCTCGACTTCTGTGCAAGCCACCGCTTGCCGTCGAGTTTGAACATGAGCAAGAGATGCGATGTGTCTACTCGCTCATCTACGATGTCTTTCGATGTGAGTATTTGGTATGCAGCAATGTAAAGTAACATTATTTTATGCAGTATAGGTTAATGTCCGTGACTCCCACTCTGCATGGGGCACACTGAAAACCAGCGTTGTGGCCTTCCTCACCGGGGGCCACGGAATATGCTGAGTGGGGTTCCTCAGTTTACTTTCTCTTCCATTGTATGTTTTATATCACCTCTGTCTTGTGAATCTTTTGTCTTTTGTTTTGTGATGTCCATGGCAATAAATAAATAAAATAAATAAATAAATAAATCTTTGGACAATTTCACACAGCGCCAGCTAGCCCCAAAATGTTTCTTTCATTCTTTCTTTCTAAACATTAATTAGAATTTCACGTAAAATTTCATTTTGATTTTTTAATCGCGATTCCATCCTATTGGTGCTATTGGTTTTTGACCACAGTTCACCTCTAACCTCACCACCTGCACTGTGAAACTGTGAGGTGTGGTTAGGGCTTATAATAAATAAAAATAAAAAATAAAATTATATGCTTAAACTTGGATAATAATATGTACTAGAAAGTTCCAAAATTAGGACATTCATTTTCTATTTCGTCTTTCGGGCTTTCCACGACAACAGACTAAAGTCGTAAAAACTTTGGAGATTTATGATGCAACTTATTTTTATTTTACTGCCACCCTCCGCTGTAAATCAGCAAGCAGCAAGGTGATTTGTGAAATAATAAATAGCCCAAAAAATTTAACGAAAAGTCGTTACATGGATGAAGTAGCTTAGGTAACTAGCAACTCGGACGTATTTTCTTGAGGGTTACATTTGTATGTATTATCGTATTATAAAGAACATAAAAGCGCATTCGAACTTAGTTTTAATCAAACTTATTTGTTGCAAGACTAATCTTACACTGTAAATATTAATTGCAAACAAACATTTTTACAGAAACATTGCTTTATCATTCCTGAAAACCCCTACGACCCTACATTTATTGCAACACTCGTAGAGCTGTAAATTACAACACGCTATGTTCCAAACTAGTTTACTACTGTTCTAAACGCTATTTAACTTTTATCACGATGCCTACACGATTATTGTCGCGATAATACTTCTTGCAAACTGCCGTATAACAGTCATCGTGGTTGGGAAAGTTTACACGGTTTTCGTTATGGAGTTTTGCAAGTTGGTGTTAATTAATATTGTTACCGAATGTAAATATTCCCAAATGTAGCAAGAGCAAGCACTTCTTTTGTTGGTACTTCGGTATGATCGTGATGAATGATAAATACATACCTAAATACGACAGTAAAAAGCTGTTCAAGTTTCTTTATGAAGTTCAGGGTCATCACGCTTTATGTAAAGCATTCAGGGGTACTAACCAAAATTTTATACGTATAATAAAAAGTATCTTTTTTTCTTACGTTAAAAAGATAACAGACAGATTACAAGTACCTTTATATTTAGGTTCGCCTGTAGCCTGACTGAAAGTAGAAAACTTTAGTCTGTATTTTATTCATGAACGCTTTCGCGATGACATGTTACCGTCTCGCGAAGCACCTACTAGAATAGAAAAGCTATAAGGCTACGTATTTTTCATTTTTTGTGCAGTCTTTTATTATTCGACAGACGGACACTTCACCTATTTTGTGACTTATTCATATGGATGTGGGGGCGTCACGCGACTTATGTAAGTTCTGCGCCTCACACACGGCATTTACCAATACCTAGAATTAACATGAACTTCATTTTGCAGATAAGTCTATTTTGGACCAAGCAATCGAAGACATAGAGTTCTTTGAGGACTATCCAGAGGTGAGTGATTCTAAAATAGATCTCAACATCGCATAAAAGATTTACCCCCTTACTAATAAAACTTACACGCTCGTTTAACAGTGTTTTAAAGTGACGTTTAGTATGAAAATGACATTTTAAAACAGTGTTCAACAACTGTGTAACTTTTTATTAGTAAGGGGGTTAGAGTCAGGTTTGAGAGATGCTTTGGTGGCGTTGGCATTGTATTATTGTGCAAGGTAAGTATTCAGTGCTGCTTATTTAGCTTGCTGAAATACCAGACACTGAAATCTAATTACCATAAGGAAGTCCGACAACCATTTAATAAAATATTCCTAAAGCATTCGATTTATTCTTAGTTAGGTACCCTTTAGTCGGTTAGTTATTTTTCGATTTCTCAATATCAAGGTCTCGAACTTGTTCGATGATTAATGAAGGCCTTTTATTCCATTCAAGGCTGCATATTTAAACGTCATTACCATTCGTAACGTTCAGTTAGGGCAGGTTCGACAAGATGTATAAAAAGTATGCCCCATCTAAGTCGCATTATTGTCATTACACCACTCTCGTGACCGAAACCATTTCTTTCCCAAATGTGGAGGACGCGCACGAAAATGAGCTGTATATTTATGGCAGCTGTTCTCGCAAACGAAAAGAATCGGAATCGGCAAATGTAAGGTTGTTAAAGTGGAGCTATTAATAAAGGCGCGGGCTGGTGCGCCGAAGGTTTCATCAAGGCGCCTCGCTTACTTAGATGAAAGATAACCCTGCATTAGTTTCTGTTAGCAACTCATTTAGCCAAGTTCAGCCATTTGTTTGAGGGTTCAAATTGGTAGGTACGGTAACACGATTTTATATTAAGTAACTCGCAATGCAAATAATATGTTTCTGAAGACCTAGCTAAAAAGGTGGCTTGTTTTCTCTTTTAAAGATAGCAAAACATCGTCACGCAGTATGGTTATTCTTGATGGAGTTGGCCAGACGCCGTTGGGGAGCAAGACCTCGAAGCGAGATCGAAAGGGCCACTCGTCTGCTGAACGAAGCTGGATCGCCCTTTAAGGACATCGAGAATACTATCTGGAATCAGAGGGTGCACTTCGCTGCTGCCATCGCCAGGATACGCATCAAAAATAAGGCTTTCTCGTAAGTATAATTTAATATATTTTTAAGTATTTGGTAGTTAATTTTTTTATTCTTGGGGAAATGTATTANGATTTTTGATTTTATTTTGGATACTATTGTCATAACCTTGATCCTTCTTCCTTCTGGACAGGTTATCAGACCTGCTGCCGGCCCACTTGCGTGATGAGCGTATATCGGCGTGTGTTCACAAAGAAAGTGTCACGGGATGGGTCAACACCTTCAAGGCAAAGTAAGTTGTAGCAAGCAAATTGAGAATGTTACTAGGTATGCAAAATCACTTGAAACCTATGTTACAGTTAGGCTTTTACATTTACAAATACATTGGTTTTTATTTCATACAAAAATACCCAGTAGTTATGATTTTATAGGCATTCAAAGTTCGCTTAAATATTGAGTGCCGCCGACGGTCACGTGACCCCGCGTGACGTACATTCACAGTATCCGGTCACTAGAAAATGGATATAAACATACTTAAATACATTTTTTTTGTAAATACAAACTTATTATACATATTAACACCCAGACCCATCACAGAAATTAAAATTGAACCAAACCCAAACTTGATGCGATTGTGTCGTTTTATTGCGAATTACCTTCCAGCTCCATCATTAGACCCTGATTACTATATAGAATTAAAGTACTCGTCAATACAAAACGAACAAACCTAAACTCGATGGATTTAAGTCGTTTTATTATAGAGTTCCTATGGCCACCTTCCAGCTCCATCATCAGATCAGCTCCATGTCATCATAATATTGCATGGTCATCCAAATCACATGTGTTTGCGAAATTTCAGCTTAATCGGTTGCCTGGAAGTGGGTCTTAATTCAGCTTGCAAGATTCCACCCATACAAATATGAGCCAGTCACTGTAATATGACGTCACGCACATAAAATGGCGGGCCGGCCGCCGCCCACACTTTTAAAATTCAATATCTTGGAAACTAATTGACGTATCGAAATAATTCTTTCACGTGTATTTTTTATTTTTAACAGAGAATACAGAAAGCTAAAAAACAAAATTAATGAACATTCTTCATTGTTACGCAGTGTTGAGCTCTCGCTTGATAATAAATTCCAAATATTATTTCAGGAAAGTAGCACAATTAGTCAAAAGGTTACACGAGCTAGGATATTCGTACAGCAACTCTCGTCAACTTTGCGCCGGGGAGTACAGATTCGATCGCGTGTGTCCAAGGTAACTCGCGATTTCTTTCCGATTTGTTTATACTTCTTGGATTTTAAATGCGTATTATTATTTTTCTTTTGTGTATTTTTTCTTTTCAAACTATTGACAGGTTTATTACGCTTCGTCCACCTGAAAGTGTCAACGTAGGGCAACTGGATTTGGTAAAAAATGGTGTCATAGTTCTTCAGGTTAGTTATGAATGTATTGTACACTTGGCAATTTTTTGTTTACTCATTGCTGCAGTAGCAGTAGTTGCTAAATAGTAATGTCTTTTTACTAAAAGGAGCGTGAGTTCTGCGAAGGAGCATCAACCTTATGCAGAGCTTTGCGAGCTAATTCCCTACGAGGTGTGGTGGCTCAGACCCATGCATCTTCACCTCGTTGCTCAGCATATCTCGCCGCTCAACTACGCGAGCTGGCAGCCGTGCTGAAAGCAAAGGCACCGGCCGCGCCAGCCACGCCCGAACTTGGAAAGCTGGTGGTCTTCGGTGCTGGGGATAAGTAAGATATTGTTCTGGAAAATAGACCGACCGCGTCAACTTCATGTAGAACTCTCTAAACGAACTCCCTTCGGGAAATGGTGGTCCAGCCTCACGTGTTACAATATATCCATTGCCATTTTGTGATACCTGGTTGCTTCTTATTTGCTTCTAATTTAAATCGTATTTGGTTGTTGATTTCTTTTTTATTAATATTTATTTGACAAGAAAGCCTTGTTCAAAGCCGTTTCGTCAGGACCTTTTATTTTTAATTCGTATCCAAAGCAGTGAAGAACTCCTCCTTCATTTACCAAGTTATGTATCGCCTTCAGGGTGGAGAGTTACGTGTGTGCTCTCCGTGACCTCGGCATCGAGGCTTCAGAGCTGCCCCACTCGGGTGCTCCCGTGTGCGTCCTCAGCGACCCAGTGCACTGCGACACTCCAGTGGTAACCAACGCACTGGATGGAGTGGTGGCAGTCCTGGCCACACCTCCCAACTCGTATTCGGCAGTCACAGACCCTATTGACCTTGTCTGCGGCAGAGGAGGTGACTTGGCCATGCTAGAGGTAAAACATGTAACCAATGAGGGCTATCGTTTTTATACTTAACAGTTGGCACCCCCCGCGATTGACAGGACCTTACTCTACAGTGGCGCCATCTTGATGAGTGCAAATGCGATAGTCCTCCTACCACTTTCGCGCTCACCAGTTGGTGCCACTGTCTTCGCGACTAGCAAGTGACAGGACCTTACTCTACAGTGGCGCTAACTGGTGAGCGCTAAAACGATAGCCCTCATTAGAAGAACTTGTTTTTTTAAGCTTTGGTACAAGGAATAAATAAATTACTTCCAGATCCTCACGGAATCTGAGATTGATACACATGGAAAAGCTCGAGTTCAGTCGATACTTGAGGAACAGAAAAAAACTTTGAAAACTCTTCTGTCTAAGCCTCAGGTAATGCTGCTCTCATAAATTTTCTACGATTTTAAGAATCTAATAATGTAAATAAGGACTTAAATTGTAACAAAACGTTTTACAGATTCAGCTAATCCTGTATGAAACTCATTCAGCCCTGGAAGCAGAAAACCAGGCCCAAGTGACAAGGGCAGTCGCAGAAGCCAACCGACTGGCGAGGGAGCGCCATGCCTTACTCAAGAAAAAACATAGAGACCATCACCATGTTAGCAACCTTACCTATTCTATCAACATCAATTTTCAAATAAAGATTTCAGCCTAAACATCATCATAAAAACTGTTCTACGTTATTATCCTGCCAGGTAAAAGCAAATGAAGGTCGCATTTCAATTTCAATACTGACTAATTCTTCTTTTCAGAGTCCCAAAAAGGAAGTTGCAGAAACAATCGGCACTGACTCATCGACGTCCTTGGACAACACTGGCACAAGATCTGACGTGGAAAAAGACGACGACGAATTCTCAGTCAGTGACGCGTCACCAAAAGCGAATTCGCCGCCAGCTTCCAGGGGCAGGCCGCCCAGTGGGGAGACGGCGCTGAAGAAACACCCGGAGAGCGCGGACGTCGGCTCCAGACCGGGGACTACGAAAGCCAGGCCGATACCGGAGATGCCTGGCGCCGACGAATCTTATCCACGCGATCCCGATAAAGATAACCCAGACGTTTTTGTAAGTTATTTCAATTACATATTTCTTCTAAATAGGAGACATTTGTTGAGATCTTCTGTTAGGAAATTGGCAGGGGTATTACATTTTGAGCGTTTATTGCAGGTGCCAGATAGTGACTTATTTGAAATATCAACGCTGCCAAATCTAGGAAATGGATTAGATATTAACTATATTTTAGATAGAGACGGTTGCTACCTCGGACTCATTCAGAGGAAGGTTGGTTGTACAAGTTTATTGTTGGAACATTTTCTGTGAAAGCTTCACAATATAACTATCCTCATCTTAGAAAACCGCATACATCTGCTTGTTCAGTTAGCTAGCATGACATCGAAATAAAGCTTTCGATCATTAAATCGCTTACTCCAGCATGATCATATCGTGTAAGTGTAAATACATTAGTCAGATAAATACAGAAGGGTAGGCTGACCGCAGGAGATCACCCGGCTAGACGCGAAGTACATGATCCGAGTGGCGGAGGAGCGTGGGCTGTTTGGACACAACGCTCCGCCGCCTCCTGCCGCTCGTCGCAAGCGACCCGATGCTTCCGCCACGCCGCGGCGACGGAAAGGGGGCAAGAAGCAGACCTTTGAGGTGAGTCTTGTAGTATGGTAGTCCTGTTAGACGCGAAGTACATGATCCGAGTGGCGGAGGAGCGAGGACTGTTTGGACACAACGCTCCGCCGCCGCCCGCCGCGCGACGCAAACGACCCGATGCCTCCGCTACGCCGCGACGACGGAAAGGGGGCAAGAAACAGACGTTTGGTGAATGTTGTAGTTTAGTACTCTTGCTAGACGCGAAGTACATGATCCGAGTGGCGGAGGAGCGTGGACTGTTTGGACACAACGCGCCGCCTCCTCAGTTATTGGGCCCATGGCCGAGTTACCCATTACGCAACTGCCTGGTGTCCCCTCGCTGAAGTTTTCATTAGATGTTTTTTATTCAAACGGGTGAAGACTAAAAGTGGCCTCGAAGATTGTATTGCCATTTGCCAAGGGCCCCCGTCTTGGTTAATCCGGCCCTGATTGGGCCACATGATTGCTATGAGATAGCTAGAGTCATATTCTTTTTGTGATTCTTTTTGTGAACAACCTTGTTCATCATCCTGACAATACGCGATCGCGAACCACTGTGAAGCCTGGAATCGGTTCTATATCAAATGAATGGCGCCAGTTAGAGTCACATTCATTTTGTAAACGCTCTTGTTCGTCACTCTGTCATCTCACATCTTTCCAACCACGGTACGATACTCAAATCACTGTGAGAGAGCCCTCCGCCGTAGGAGGGAAAAATAGCATCGGTTCTATGTTAAATGAATAGTGCGTCACCAACCTCTCATCACACAGGTGGAGCGCGTAGCAGCACCGACATACGCGTCACTCTCCCGCTCCATGCGGCGCGGCAGCGCGCCGGCGTGGCTGGAGGCGGAGGCGCCGACGTCGCCGCGCCGCGTGTGCAGCCGCCACGCGCGCCGCCAGGCCGCCGCCGCCGCCGTCTCCGCCGCCGCCTGCACCTGCGACGCCAGGCACAGGTCAGTGAGTCATTAAAACGGGACTATTCCCACCTCTCGTTCCCACCACTGCAACTCCTGTGTAGCCAGGATCTACAGCTTGATCGCCATAAAAACCCAAACAATGAAGGTCAAGTTTGTCCCGGGGGAAAGTTAAACTGTCATTGGACCCGCAACGAAATTAATCAGAAGAACATAGGAGGAGTTCGAAATTATAAGGTATATCAGTGAGTCATTAGGCAATAGGCACAGAGGTTGCGGAGTTGCTACAGCTGCCTGGACCTGTGACGCGAAGCATAGATCAGCTTCAACCTATGCGTCACTCTCCCGCTCCCTCTCCCGCCGCTGCCGTCTCCGCCGCCGCCTGCACCTGCGACGCCAGGCACAGGTCAGTGAGTCATTAGGCATTCAATAGACACACTATGATGCCGAGTTGCCACAGCCACGGTTTGGACCTGTGATATTTAAAAGGTTCAGAGTTCGGAGTGGAGCAGAAGGCACATACATACAGCCGCCGCCGCCGTCTCCGCTGCCGTCTCCGCCGCCGCCTGCACCTGCGACGCGAGGCACAGGTCAGTGGAGTCATTAGCCATGTTATGTTTCCGAGTTGCCTCAGTTACCGCTCGGATCTGTGACTAGGGGCTCGAAGTGGAACAGAAAGTAGACTTGGACGCGTCGTCTCCGCTGCTGCCTGCGATCACAGGTCAGTGTAGTTATTCGAGCTCGGAGTGGATCAGAAAGCACATACGCCGCCACAGCCGTCTCCATTGCTGCCTGCACCTACGACGCGAGGAAGCAGGTCAGTTTGGAGTCTAGAGTTTCGTCCAGTTAGGGGTTACTATTAGCCACTGCTTGGTCCTGTGATGTGGGACACAGTTTAGCATAAAGTCAGGAGACTCGTCATCTCAGATCAGGCTGTGGCCTAATTAACGTATTTTGACACAGTCAAAATCTTGTTGACGTTTAGAGGTCGTCCTATTGAAAAAACAGTTCTAAATCCGTATTCACAAGGCTCATTTCGATAGAACGATTACTCGATAGGATCGCAACTCAGCGATTTATTATCGTTGAAATTTTGTTACGTGAATAAGGCCACCGAGACTGGTCAGTTAAGAGATGAGTGCCTAAGCTTGCGGCGGAATAGGCACCTACGTTTCTGATGCTATACTTAACCAACGTATGCCATCACTTGCGCTGTGTTCACCTGCTGCTTTCCTGCACGTTTGCAACAGACGTTTGGAACATGTCAGTAGAAGAAACGTGAGGTGCCTACTCTTGGAGATATCTTCACTTATCTGCTGCCACCTGCATGTCTGCCACGCGTGTTACAGGCGGGTTTGTCCTCAAGACAACGGTAAGTAACGACTGAACAACCCAGTATAGTATCATTAGTCAGCTTCATTAACACACAGCAATCAGCTTAGTAGGGCACCTATAAAGCGCACTATAGCATCGTATGTATGGCAGTGCCCCGGGGCGGATGACGTCGGGGCAAGTCTCGCCGCGACGAGTCTGCAGCCGCTACGCGCAACGCCAGGCGGCCGCAGTCGCCGTCTCCGCCGCCACCTGTAATTACGAATCTAAGCACAGGTTTGTTAATTTTGTTGGGTTGCGAGTAGATAGTCTTTATTTATCTGTGTTTAGTAGACAAGCTTTCTACGCTAGATGAGCCGAGTACGAGCTGAGCAAAATCTTGTAGTGTGTATGTGTGTGCCACCTTACGAGCCTCAAACGAGCGCATTTTGAGCGTTTAGCTCGTGCGTGCTCGACCGTGCTCCGCCTATTGTCGGCTTTTTATCGAACACAAAGGGGTTTTCATTGCGCAAAGGAGCGAGTCTCCTTGTACGTCCACACTTGACGCCGCGAGTAGAGCGACTCGGCTTGCACTCAGCTCGTGCTTGGCTCGGTAGTATAGAACCTAAGAAGCATGACGCATAAGGCCCAGAACAGACGGTGAAACGCAACTGCAACTGCTAGTTACTTTTGAGTTGCATCTAAGTTTCTGCCATAGCTTTTGAAACTGGTCAAACTGGTCGCGTCATGTGTGGTCTCTCAACGGAGGCTATGGCAGAAACTTAGATGCAACTCAAAAGTAACTAGCAGTTGCAGTTGCGTTGCAGTTGTTTCACCGTGTGTTCTGGGCCTAAGTCTTGTTTTTTACTCAGAATTGAGCCCAAAATAGGTAAACAGATATTTACTTTTAGAGTATCACACGATGTTATGTCCTCGATTCTTCCAGGCACCACCAGCAGCGGCGCGCGTCGGCCGACGTAGCGGCGACCCCGCGGCCGCCCACCCCGCCCTGCCGCCGCCCCTTCCCCCTGGTCGTCCACGACCTGCGGCTTAAGACCGTCGTGCCCCACCAGAAGGTCACCGTGTAACCGACTGGTACTTGACACCTGTCACCGGTTGACAACTAACTGACAACTGGTCGACTTTGTCAATGAGGGCTATCGTTTTTATACTTAACCCTCGCTGTACGAGGTGGGGTGTGACACACCCCAGTCCTTTAAAAATAGCCACAATTTTAAAAATTTGCAAGTGCTGAATTTGAAATTCTCAGTAGCTGGAATTATGACACTGCTGCTTCGATCAGCGTTGCAAAATCAGTCCAGCGGTGACTACCAACTGAGTTACATGCCTTTAAAGTGCGTGTGGGTGTCACACACCCCACCTGGTACGGGACGTTGTTAAAAAGTTTTAAAAAAAATCTGACAGTTTTGGTGTAATTTATATATTTTTAGCTTTGTCAATTGAATAAAATTCAATACAAATATTATTTTTCATGATTTTTACGGTATCTGAAATTTTCAAGCACTTTTAGTCAAATGAGATGACTTTTAGTGCGAATCTGGAAGTTTAGTACTGAGATCCGAAGATGTATGTGAACATAAACTTATGAGCTAAAATTTATACTTGGTGATACAATTTATGGGCTACTGAAATGGAATAACATATTTTATAAATAAATAAAATTGTTACGCTCCCATTTTATGCATTGAGCATACTCATTTTCTTTCATCAGAATTGTGGTAAATTGAAAACCGATGATCAAAACAAATTTATACCCTTCCAGTTTTTAATTTACTTTTAAATTATAAGTAAATACTTGTACTTTGTTAAATAAAAACGGTTGTCATAATTAAAGGCACTAATTAAAAATTATACATAGGAAACTGATTCCTAAATTACAAGAACAACGGAAATTGTGTCTTTTTGTTTTTTTATGATAAAAATGTTATAATACATATTTTCAGCTCAGAGCATTTCTTAAACCTAATTAGCATACGTAAATAATCAATATTAAATATTCAATTCCACCTAAAAAAATGTTGAATGAAAATTTTATCACTTTGTATATTGGGGTGTGTCATACCCCACCTGGTACGGGACGTAACTTTTAGTCACCTCGTACACGGAGGGTTAACAGTTGGCACCCCTGGCGATTGACAGGACCTTACTCTACAGTGGCGCCATCTTGATGAGTGCAAATGCGATAGTCCTCCTACCACTTTAGCACTCACCAGATGGCCACTGTCTTCGCTACTAGCAAGTGACAGGACCTTACTCTACAGTTGTTGTCGCAGGTTGGCCGTAGTAAGGACAATCTGGCCAGGTGGGGATTCTTGGATGGCTTGAACATGGAGTGCAGGTGCGGTTTTGTTCCCCAGTCGATGAGGCACCTGATGTCATGCCCTGAGTGCCCAAGCAACTGCACTCAGGAGGATTTGATGAGTGCTACTGACAACGCCACTCTTGTGGCGGAGTTTTGGGCTGACACTGTGTAGGTTTGTTGTCGACACGAAAAGAAGAAGACTCTACAGTGGCGCAAACTGGTGAGCGCTAAAACGATAGCCCTCATTATACAAAACGCTGTTTCAAAATAGTGACGCGCTGTTTTACATAGTTTTGTTTCTCTAAAGTATTTTCAAAATAAATATATTTTTAGACTTAACGCGTCTTTTTATAGTGGTTTTCAATAGTTCTTGTGATTGGTGTCAAATACCTGATCGTGAGGTTTTCTTGCAGAACTTAATTTTTATTAATAGCACCGAGGCGTATTTGGTTTACAACCTAACTACGCTTTTTCATTCGGATTTCATCACAATTGAAAGTGTAAAACCGGTTATAGTCCCGAAAAAGGATAATTCAAGCGAACTATTTATAGTGCTTCATTTGCTAAGCGGTATTTAATAGTAAGGAATCAATTTTGCGACAATTATAAACGTTTAGATCACCATCTACTTAAGTAGTTAGCGGTAAAGAGTTCCTATTACAATATTTTTGTGTTACTTTAGATTTATAACTGTGCTTTTATAGATTTATAACTTTCAATATTTATAGTTTTAATTACATTTTTATGCAAATAAACATCAAAATTAAATTATCGTTTCATTATTATACAACATCGTAATAATTCCTTATAACTCAAAAGTTCGCAGGCGACTGTTGCGAAACTTTTTAGGTTCTTAGTAGGTAGGTACTTATAAAATTTTCAAGCGACTGATTTTAAAAGTTGTAATAAGTAACCAAATAAAAACTCAAACAATTGTATAAATAAAACAAACTTTAATCAGTAATGTTTACAGGCCATCATCGTGGCTTCACAACAACGTTTATATAAGCGCGTCAAAGCATACCGAAGCCTTTGGAGTAGCTGATTGCTTTCATGAGGCGGTCGCGGAGTTTCTCCTTCGAGTCGTATTCTGGCAGGAGTAGCACATTGAAGCATGTATGGGCTGTAGGAAGTCTTTCACAGTCGGGGCCATGACGTGCTACCACCAGCTTTAAATAGCTCAATCCACCAACAGGCACGCGGTCCGAGCCAGTGGTAAACTCCAATAGCTTTCGTTTCTCGTCCAGAGACAAGCTGTGCACGATGCTCCAGAAATCCTTGATTATTTTCGACTCGGCCGTGTACCCGCCGTCGTATTCGGTGGACTTCTCTAATTCGTTGAAGTCGAAGTTCTGGAAAGATTTGTGATGTTTCAGTTCGATGTGTGTGATGTTCACTTGCTGTCTGTCAAGACTTTATTAACATACTAAAGCCTGGTCCGTGAGCACGTAGAATTTTGTCCAATGACCCCAAGCTACCCATCCTTATCGCTCGAGCGTAATTATATTGCTGTCGCGACTGTGCGACGGGCGCCCGCAGTGAGTGTGCGAGCGCGACAGCAACAGAATTACGGGCGAGCGATAAGGATGGGTAGCTTGGTGTCATTGGACCAAATTCTACGTGCTCACGGACCAGGCTTTAGTGTTGTCGAATAATCGTTTAACTAATTAATCGATGTTTAATTTAACTACATAGTAATAAGTATCGATTATATCGATGTTTTTTGTGTAATTGAATGTGTTTCTTACCTTGCTACCGCACACGAGAGTCTCGACCTCCTCGGGCCTGAAGAGCGCCGAGAGAGGGCTTTCGTCCGTGACCATCACGAACCCACGTCTAAATGCTTTGAACTGTGTCTCAACCGACTTATTTAGTAAGAAATCTGCGTATAAATCTACGAATTCCTAAAACAAATTACAGACAAATAATAAGTGAAAACTCCGACAAAGTTGACAACATATTGGGACGTTTAAAAGTGATTTTTAAAAGCCTACTTGCAAAAATAAATGAGTTTTAAAGATAAAAAATACTTGGAAGTTTTTTTGGTTATCTATAAGATCTAAGGAACACCATAAAAGTTTGTTTGCTATGATAAAAAAATGTACAAAATGATAGCACAAATAGAACCATCTAATAAAATACTTACTTGTTTATTATCTTGCGTAACAAATATACTATCTCCATCTTTCTTCAAGTCATGGAATATATTATTGCCGAACACATCGTTGTAACATATCCTGAACGTCTGGTAGTACACTTCTTCTAAATCATCACCAGTATATTCAAGCATATCTTTTAGACCATTGTATAAAATCTGAAATACGAAACAATACGCTATAAATAAAGTCAAGTAAATACTAACAAAAATTCATAAGCATTAAAATGCATAAACATAACTACTGAAGCATCAAGTGGCAAAAATCTGAACTAATATAGAAGAACTACACTGAACTGTCTTTTATTTGTCACTGACAGGGGGGCCACCGTCAATAGCGGATCGCTGGTTCCGACTTTTGCCACGGTGGAAACCATGTAGTTGAACGAAGATGGTGGCGCCCTTCTGTCACTGTCAAATAAAGGACAGTGCAGCGAAGTTCTATAACCCAGTATTGATAGTAGCGCCCTCCCGTCAATGTCGTAACTGGAACACTTTAGTTCCAAGCCGTGAGTACATAATGTAACTCATTAATAAACGTCGCGTTAAGTTAAGACCCGTGTCTTACTATTTTAGTTGGGACACTTTAGTGTTAGTTACCCAACTATAACAAATCGAACCGTCAAAGGGGGCGTCTTTATGACTGCATAGTAAAACAAATGAATATGAATAGATGTTTCTTGTAAGGTGCCATTTGTCAAGTCGATTATAAAACAATGAGAACTCACAGGATTCCAATCAGCTAAGTCTTCAAACGAGCCTTTCTTGCCCATCAGTTTTCTGTACACGACCATGGGGAAGTCCACGGCCAAAATGACGTTGTTGTATATCGCGAGTCCCAGCACGATGCCGATGAGCGTGAACTGCGCTTCTGTCTCGAACGATGTGGGATTGAACCTGAAATTTTAAACCAAACTTAGCGATTCTGAACCTTATGGCTTTAGGAAATAAGAATAGAATAAAAAAACGTTTATTTTGCTGCCATATGAAAACACGTAGTACATAGAACATGAGTCAACATGACAGAATCAGTAAAAAAAAATAAGACACATTTAAGTTTAGAGCTTGTATGATCCATTGATAAAAATCTTTTTCTATCGAGTGTTGTATCAACTGTTGTATAAACTAGTGTCAGTCAGACTTAACGACCTGCCCTATTTGCCAGATAATGGTAATCGTATCGATTACTTCCTAAACTCAGAATCTTATTTCTTTTTTTCGAACAATCAAGTTGATTCAAGCTTGATAATCGCCCGTATTAACAAACATTACTATGAGGTGTCACAGTGCGTGTGGACGCACAGGGTGACACACGAACCAATCGCAGAGCTCTATTCAACGCTGTGCGTTCGATTTGTTGTTTCACATAAGCAAGGATCGTTTGTGAATAGGGGCGAATGTTTAATGCCTTGTAACCAAATGGACAATTTGACACCATTCTCCAATAATTCGAAATCACAACTTTTCTAAAACGACACTTCATTGTGGTCTTAAAAACTTAATTAATTTTAAATTACCTGTAAATTACGATTTTTGGTCGTATTGTAATTGTAAAAAGTAGTTTAATTGAGTTGACAAAATAGTGACGTCACTCGCTTGTAGTGCCATACAAAATCTATGTGAGAGTTTCGTTTTGACAGTTTTAAAAAGTACGTCAATTGATTGATGGTGTCTATTTAATTGGGATTTGGGAACAAATACTTTTACACATGAAGTCTTAACAAAGGTGACAAGTCTACGCAAATAAACTAAAAATTCTTTCTAAATACTCACCAAACTTGAGACACTGCGGTATTTCGGACGTGAGTATATCGCGAAGCTTCCCGAACGCTGCCCATCCGAATTGGATTCGACGATTGACCTCTTTCTCGAAGTTGGACCTACCTATGGACTACCGGGCTAGAAGATGTAGCGTGGGCAGGCCTCCTACTAGGTGGACCGACGATCTGGTAAAGGTCGCGGGAAGAGCCTGGATGCGGGCAGCGCAGGACCGTTCATTATGGAAAACCTTGGGGGAGGCCTTTGTCCAGCAGTGGACGTCATTTGGCTGAAACGAACGAACGAACTCACCAAACAGTATGCGAGTCGGGCTGCTGCGTGAACATGCCATAGTCCGGGTTGAATATCTCCTCGACTATGAGCTGGAAGAACTCCTTGCTGACGCCTCCCTCGTCCACGCCCTGTTCCCCCTCGAATTCCACCACCAGTTGCTTCTTTAGGTCGAGCACGCGCTCCATTGCTACCATTTCCAGCTGTGGAAAATTGGAGATTGGCAATTAAAAATGAGCTTTAAGGTTCATTCAGTATAGTTGAAATTCGTAACTGGAGATAAAGGGTGTTCTTAAAAAGAGGTACCTACATACTTTTGATTCCCTAGTTTGTGGAGTAGGTTGAAATACAAGATAAAGAGGGGTTCTCAAACTAGTGTACGCAATCCTAAGCGTGAGGTTGCACCAACTTATTTTAAACGTAACATTACCAGTAACCGGTGTTTTTTGTATGGAGTTTGACAGATTTTTGACGTAGTTAAAGTAAAATGGTGCAACTCAGCCTAAGAGATTCGCCCAGTGAGCGTGAAGGGTAACAGCGATTGTTAACTCGCTAGCGTAATGAGGGTTTTCGCGAATGATTGGTGGATTTTGACATATCTGTCAATGTCATGTCAAAAATAACCAATCATGCAGCATTTGGACCTCGCGTCTACGTATTGCCACCTGGCGGATTTTTCATACGCGAAAACCCTCATTGACACCAACGTTTAAGTTACCAAAACAGCACCACTTGCCGCACATTAAATTGATAACGTTTAAGTTATCAATTTAATGTGCGGCAAGAAACAATCCTAAACAAAATCAATTTGGAAAGACGAGTTGTTGAAGCCTGTAGGGCCTCGCTATCACGCAGTATAGATTCGCGGCCTGTGGGGTCTCACTTACCTCCACGAGCGCGTCGTCGATGATGTGTGAGCGGCGAACTTTGAGCCGTAAGAATGGCATGGGCGGCGCGGCTCCTACAACCGCGTGTAACATTGATACGCGGCGCTCGCTGAGCATGCGAATTCGGTTCTCGTAGTATAGTCCGAGCGACTTGCTTGCAGCGGTCAGTATGAACGGGTACTTTAGGAACGTGAACTTTTTGCCTGCAACGGGGAGAGGTGTTAATTAAATTGTCTTGAGAGGTGGGTTACAAAAAATTGAGTGGTAAAGTCGGAACGCATCTGTGGCCTAATTCACGTATTTTGACAGTCAAGATCTCGCTGACGTTCAGAAGACATCCCATTGAAAAACAGTTCTAAATCCGTAATCACAAGGGTCATTTTTATAGACCGATTACTCGATAGGATCGTAACTCAGAGTTTTGTTGTCATTGACATTTTGTTACGTCGTCCCATTGAAAAACAGTTCTAAATCCGTATTCATAAGGGTCATTTGAATAGAACGATTACTCGATAGGATCGCATTCAGCGATTAGTTGTCGTTGAAGTTTTGGTACGTGAATGAGGCTGCTGAGCAGTATAGCGCTGCGCTGAACGTCAGTTACTAAGCAACGATCGTCGTTTCAGCGCCGTACTTTTGTATCACATACCATACAAAATATAAGAAATGAAACTTACCATTACTTAACTCCGTTTTATAATTCGCAAAATCTACTTCCATTTCTATAGTATCACTTAGGGGTTCGTTGTAAAATTCCTCAAATGGCAAATAAGGTTTTCTAGCGTCTAATACATTTAAATCTAATTCAATAGCTGAAAACAAAAAAGAACCAGATTAAAGATTTCTCTACAAAGTTATATACACTTCAAAATTTCGATTCAATGTCGTGTTTGCATCACTACGTGTTGGACGCATCGAAATCTAGTATTGTATCTTAAATAGAGTTGAAATCTAAACAGATTCATAAAATGTAAAAAATAGATTGTATCTCAAATACTCATCAAAATAGGGGCAAATTAACCTGTCGCTTACCTAAAGGGTCGTCAGGTTGCGAGTGCTTCGAGTTCTTAAGCGAGGAGAATTGGTAAATGTGATCTAAAACGTCCCCTAGGGGGTCTAATTGACTTGCTATGACTATGGGCTCTTCCCGCAGCGTATTGGGCTCCATCGTCCCGGCGAGCATGTTCGCGTAGTATAATATCTGGAAAGAGAATTATGCGCAAAAAGTAAGATAAAAGGTACACAAACAACACTATAATGAGGGCTATCGTTTTATACTTAACACTAGAGTACACGCGTGGCCTACTATAGTAGACCAGGGTAACATTTTACGCTATAACTTTTTAAAAACATGCGCCAGAGAGCTGGCATTCCAGGAAAGCCTCGTTTACTAAATTTGTCAATAAGCCAGTAAAGCTTGGGTCGCCAGCGCCTGCGCATTTTTCTAAAATTGGCCGTCAAAACTGCGGTTCTACTCAATAGCCCGAAATCACTCGACAAAAAAATTATGGAAGACTTGCAAAAAATGGATTTACCCCATGTACCAGGTAGAAGAAAGTCTTGAATACTATGAAAGATAAAAAACAAATCATATTTTTTCAGTAAATATTTTTTTTGCTAACATGGTTCTCAGAGTGCAATTTTGGTCCAAAAAATTTACAAATTTTAAATCCGTTTATAATTTTTGATCCCAAATAGTTTTATAAAGAAACTTTGATGATAAAAGAACTATGATGAACACCTTTATTATTTACATAGTAATTTTATTCATAAATTGCTTACAAACTGATTTACAGTGATTTTAAATTGGCTTACCAGAGTAGGCCGCGCGTGCATTGGTGTAAAAAAAGGGGCGCGTGTACTGTAGTGTTAACAGTTGGCACCCCTGGCGATTGACAGGACCTTACTCTACAGTGGCGCCATCTTGATGAGTGCAAATACGATAGTCCTCCTACCACTTTCGCGCTCACCAATTGGTGACACTGTCTTCGCTACTAGCAAGTGACAGGAACTTACTCTACAGTGGCGCTAACTGGTGAGCGCTAAAACGATAGCCCTCATTGTACATCTGAATCATCATCATTAAAAAAATCAAAACAATTATTTTTATTACAACGACAAGGTTTTGCCTTTGGCCAATGGCTAGCGATGTATCTATCTACGTTAGTGCAAGCTAGTATCGTCAATTTTTTAGGATACGTCTTGAGACGTAACAGCGACTCCAAGCGCCTTGGGCAAAGGGCACTAGACCAGGCTGCGCGAATGTTCGCCAATGCGGTGAACAGACCAGACCTACACTGTGGGCGGTCTCTTGCATCAGCGCACCGAGTTAACCACCAACAACAGAGAAAGATGGCGAAATATCGTAAGGCGAGCAAAATAAGCTCACAAAAATCACAGTTCACGACTATAGTCTTGTGGCGACATCTACGATACGCCACTACAAACGTGTACCAACAGATGGCGCTGTTACGACTGCACTATGGCACACTCCGCCGCTCATACAAACCTGCATCGCGGTGACGGAGTTTTCTACCCTGCCAAGTACATATAGACAAACCAAGATGGTGTAAATTGGACCTTGGTCCCCGAGCACAACACCCGCTCGGAAGGAAGCACTAACATCTAGCTTCCTTATTGTGGTTGAGCATCATATCCCACAGTCTCAATGGTTATACTCTTAACAGAATGAAGAGGAGCGTCACACACCTTCATGAGCTTGGTGGCCATGGTGACGGCGTCGTCGTCCTGCAGCTGGAAGTGGCTGGTGTAGTTGGTGGAGATGACGCGCAGCGTGATCAGCTGCTGCAGCGTCTCGAGGATGTGCCGCAGGCTCGCGCGGCAGTGCGTCGCCCACGTGCGTGCCAGCCGCGCTTGCGCTAACACAAACAAGTATAAATATTGTAGCCCTTCAAATACTAGCGAATCTAGACACAATAACGGGCAAAATACGGATCTGAGACGTGGTCGGTTACTATGGGCCTCATAAGAAAGCTCAAAGTCACCCAAAGAGCGATGGAGCGTGCTATGCTCGGAGTTTCCCTGCGTGATCGAATCAGAAATCAGGAGAACCAGAGTGACTGACATAGCCCGCAGAATCGCCAAACTCAAGTGGCAGTGGGCGGGGCACATAGCTCGGAGAGCTGATGGCCGCTGGGGCAGGAAAGTTCTTGAGTGGCGACCACGAGCCGGAAGACGTAGCGTGGGCAGGCCTCCCACTAGGTGGACCGACGATCTGGTGAAGGTCGCGGGAGGTGCCTGGATGCGAGCGGCGCAGGACCGGTCTTTGTGGAAATCTTTGGGGGATGCCTTTGTCCAGCAGTGGACGTCTTTCGGCTGAAACGAACAAACGGGCAAAAAGGAACGCGCAATCCTCATCACGCGTTGTTTCCCGCTGCTTGAGATGAAAACCAGCTTCTTGACGTGACGTTTGTGTCATGAATGACGCGATCTTAGCTAAACGGGCGCTTCTTCAGCATGTAGCTTATTTTTAAGAAATGTGTACTGCAACTTATTTTTTTCAACTATCTTACACAATAGAAATCAATTGTTACCACGGGCTCATGCACCCATTTACGCCGGGTTGCTAGGGTTCCACGAGATAAAGAGGAGAGATTTGTTTTTATTATTTTATCGGCGCAGTTCTTTATGGTAACGCAGTTCACCAATTTACAAGTCATGACTTCTATCCTGTAGAATCTTGGAAAGCTTCCAAGATTTTTTTCAAAACAAAAATACCACTCACCTTTAACTGGCAAATGCTCGGCGGCGTGGCATAACGCCGGCAAAGCTATCTCCAGGTAATCGCTACAGCCTAAGTCGGGCACCTCAAACGCTATCACGAAGCAATTCACGGCATCTTCCATGCTCATCTTCTTGGTTATCCGTAGGTCGATCTCGAGGCTCTCCGCTAGCGTTGTTAACGCTGTGACCAATGCTGAACTATAGTATTCTGATGGCACCTGTTTGGAAGGCAAACTAATAATATTAATAATAATAATATCCTTTGATAATAATATCCTTGGACATTTAACACTGCGCTTCTAGTCCCAAACTAAGCAAAGCTTGTACTATGGGTACTAGACAACGGATATAAACATACTTAAATACTTTTTTTTTTTGTAAATACATACATAATATACATAGAAAACACCCAGTCCAATACAAACAAATATGTTCATGAACACAAATGTTTGTACTGTGCGGGAATCGAACCCGCTACCTCCGGAATAGTAGTCCGTTTCGAACCACTACACCAAACGGCCGACTAGTTACATAAATGTAGAAAATGAAGACTGAAAATTACACTATCATCGAGCTAACTGCGCATCTCGCTGAAATACGACTCTTCATCGCACTCACGCACACACCTCCCCGCGTTTGCTTTAAGCGTTGATGTGACGTCACGGCTGCCAGGTGCGCAGTCAACTCAATCGGGTTGTACCACAGAATAATAATAAGTACTACGTACAGAAGTTTTACTTCGCGAAGGTATTTAAAAAAATGTATGCTCAATGTCATTAACAATATGGTGTAATTTAGCCTGTCTCAAGAGTCAAGCACCATTTTGTTGACAAACGTCAGTGATCGGCACTGCGCCGAAGCTATAGGGCTGGCTGACTTCGGTAAAATGATGTGACGTGAGGTGCCAACTGCGGAAAATGGCGGAGGAAATATTATATGATTTAGCATGAATTATCATGAATAATATTAACTACTTATTTACCTCTCTGTGTCTTGAGGCAACTTAAAAAAGTACATTCTGTATTTTTATTATTATTTAGGCAGTTAAATACTGCACAGTATTTAGCACACAATTTTCTTTATTTTCTTCCATCATACACAAGAATACGCGTGCGTGAGTCAATGTTCGCTCGTATGTGAGGCCTTGTCGAATAGTATCCTGTAGGTGGGCCATCGTGCGTGTTTTGTTTTCGATGTAAACTCGCGGAGATGAACAAGCCTGGTTGTACTTGCTGCTTACGTTTTACAAAGGTAATTTTTATGAACAAACCACACGACAGGTTGTGAATATTATTATCAATGTCACTCATATTGATAGCTTAAGGCAGGAATCACATTAACCGGCGCGAGTCGGCGCGCAGCGCAGCGTAAAAATGTGGTAGAATGCGCGCGTCTGCCCGCGTATCCGCTGGAATACGCTCGGAGCCGACCGGCTTCCGACGCATGCTTGCGCAGCCGTCCGGATTGAAATGTCAGTTGATCAGTTGTAAGCAATTACGACTCGAAGAACTGTTGACAAGGCAGGACTCACATTGACCGGCGCGAGTCGGAGCGCAGCGCAGCGTCCGTTCAGTTAAAAATTCGGTGGAATGCGCGCGTATCCGCTGGAATACGCTCGGAGCCGACCGGCTTCCGACGCATGCTCGCGCAGCCGTCCGGATTGAAATGTCAGTTAATCAGTTGCAAGGGATTACGACTCTAAGAACTGTTAATAAAATTCTATTTTCTTTACGGCCGTGTAAGTGCGCTCCGACGCGCTCCGCCGCGCGCCGGTCAATGGACATCGTGCCTAAGGGTTTTGGATTAAATTGCAGTTGTTTAACTTACTTTAGCAAGGTACTGGAAAGCCCTACGACATGAAGCCACGTCTAGCTCAGGCCCCGCGACGCTGTCGACGTCCTTGTCCGGATCACTCGAGGAACACATTGCTTTTGATTCTTTATCTAAAAGTAGAATAGAAACTTTATGTATGTAACAATGAAGATAAATATTAACTTCATAATAGTACAGTAGAATCTCGATTATCCGGATATCCGATTATCCGGACTCATTCTTCACGGTTTCTAATTATCGATTCAGGGTCTGGACCCATAAAAACCGAAGGCGCCGCCACCGTAACAAGGTACGGACGTCTTCTTAGTTCATTGTTAATAGAAATGGATGGCCAATGGTCTAAAATTTAGATTTTTAGACTCTAAAATGATGTATTGAAAACCCTTTCTATTGTAAAAAGTTAGTTATTGTTTGATTTTACTTTGAAATCGATTATTCGGATTTTCGATTATCCGGAATACCCCTGGTTTTAATTGATCCGGATAATCGGGATTCTACTGTACAGTCAACCTGGATAACTTTGCCCATCATAACATGTAACAATGGCTCAAAAAATAATTGCGAATTTAGCACTTTTTCACTTTGATTTCTTATATCGACTGCAAAAATCAGTCCAGTGGTTTTAACTATGACTTTTGACTGTGAAATGTATAACTTACCTGCTTTACAAACTTCATTACTACTATCAGGTAAGACCTTGCTTTGAAAACACCTCGCTAATATAGCTGGCTGCGTAAACGCTTCTCCTAACGCTCTAACTAGCGGCTGCGGCAGTTTCGTTAACAGGCACTCGTCGCACAACTGGTAGATCCTTTCTTCGGTGAGCGGCGCTCCATCTAGCAACGACAGAATTAACGTATCAAGCTCGTTTATCAACATCTTGACCTTTTGACTGGTTGACAGCCTCTCTCTACTTCTTCTAGGCATGGTTGACTTGACACTTGATATAATGTGACTACTAAAATTTAAATCTACCAAAGGCTTTTATAACATTTTCAACTAATTAGGTGATGAAGGGTCTCACTTAGGTAATTACATTTTTAATTGAATCCTTTCAAAGTATAAAAAAACACTTAGTAAATACAAGCAAAAAGACAAAGTATAAGTACATTAGAAAATTGAAGATATTAGATAATTGCCAATTATTAAAAGTGATTTAGAAAAGGAATAAATAGAATTTCCTTGTCTGAGACATCACTTTGTTGATAGCTAAGTACTTGTTGCCATGTGGTAATTATTATCATGGTATTTTTCAGAAATAATACATTTTAAGAAATGTAATTAGGTAGTATCATAGAGGCATTATTAAGCATAGTAACTGGTGTAAAGTAGTTAATTTAGGATGTCTGTGACTCATTGTTATTCAACAGAAGAATTAAACAACATGTACTTGACTGACTGATAATACAGATTGTAGAATAAATACCAACAGTTATATAAATGTACCTAATTAAACCAGTAGGATTTGTTTATTTACATTTATTATATTGCTAACTCTAAACGATATCGTTCAGTTTCAAGATTTGTGAGAAAAAGACTTATGAAAAAAAAAAAGTAATAAAAAAATACTTAAACTTACTATTATGACAACTAACAGTTTTATTCTCCTCCTGAGATGCATTATGACTAGTTTGGGGTTCCACCACTCCGGAGGTGCTCTCTTGGACTGACGCAGAGCTGGACGTTGGTGAATCAATTATTTTATTTTTGTTATCTACCTTCTCCATTGGTTCTGTTATTGAACATGTTGTGCTGAAATTATACAATAATATGAATGTTTAATAACTATTCATTGCAATAAGCAGGTGATTTTTTTAACCCTTTACCTACGGGCTCTTGGAAACCAAAGTGCGCATCTCAATATGGGGTATTTTAACCTACAAAATTGTTTGCTCCACTGTACATCAAGATATTTTAAAAAGTATGAGACTTACGGTATTAAAATTTGGAATATTATATTCTGCAACTAATGTAGTTTCATAATTACAAGCACATTTTACACTTAATTTGCAATTTTATTGTTTTTTAGTCGTAAACCATGATTTAGTATTGGCTTTTCCAAAACAACAATAAATGCCACCCGTATTGAGAAGTGACTTTTGACTTTGCAACAATAGGTGCCTCCCGTATGTAAGAGGTTAAAGAAAAAAATAAAATAAAAAGGTTTTAACAACGTGTTTGGCCTTACCTAGCACTAGATTCACATGTACTTGCTTCTGTCCTTGGTACTTTGTTGGGCAGGCTGTCACACAATCTGGCTTCCTTGTAAAAAAGTTTGATAGCTTCGGCTGCAGCTTCATTTGGTGTTAAATTCCTTGCCTACATAAAAATAGCACTTCAAAACTGTTTTTCATACAAATTACTGGAAAAGTTTACAATACATTAGGTTGTTTACCTCTCCACTTGAGGCACAGTACTGGTTGTCACAATTGGGGTTCCCACAGCCATCCAGTAACTGGTAAAAATACCTCTCAATCAACTGCTTAGCGGCCGCACGCTTCATAATGTCCTGCGTGTTGTTTGAATCTGCTGATGTGCATAAGCTTGAAGTAGGCTGACCTTCAGAAAAGTTTGGGGCTATATTACTGTTTGACGATGATGCTTCGTTCCCCCTAAAATCAAACAAACTTAATTTAACCTAAGCTCCGAACACGATTCTCGATTCTTCATCGAAACATCACATCAAAACAAAGAACAAAAATAGCAAGTAATGCATAACCTAACCTTTGTCTGCCAATTACGCAGCAATTAATTACAGCGCGTTTATTTTATTGTTTTGTAGCTTTAATTTTAACACGACAATACTGCGATGTCTATAAAAATATCTAACGACAAGAAAATCTCGGAAAAGTTACCTTGAAGCTTCGTCAGTTTCACTTTTTGAGTTCATAGAAATTAATCCTTCTCAGTTACCGAGCACTTTCTATGTTATAAAATAATTGTTATAAATGCAATAAATCCGAGACATTCACTAGTTTCAGGTTCCTGAATGTTTTCACAAAATAAACTTGGTTTTTGGGTACACAAAAAATTGTTCCTGTTCTACAATCTGTCAACCATTTTGAACTAAGGCAGTTCGTTACACGTACTTATCACACATAAAATAGATTTTCGTTCCTTATCACTTTTCACGCTTAGCTAGAAACGGTGAAACAGAACGTACTTTTGACATTTGGCCAAATTGTCAAGTCCATATTCTTACACTGAGCCCCGATTACGGTAACTTTTAACGTCAACAATCCAGACACGCTTCTCGATTCTGCGATACGATTGGTCGTTCAACAGCGTACGTCAGCTGTTTTGACCAATCGTATCGCAGAATCAGAAACGCGTCTGGATTGTAGACGTTATAAACGTTACCGTAATCGGGGTTCTGGGCAGAAAGTAGTATTTCAAGCACGTAATTAATTAAAACTATAGTGTACTAGGGATGTGCAACATTAACAAAAATATCGATCTTATAGCAGGGATAATGTAGGACATTGTAAAATAATATTTTTTAAGTCAGTCAAGAATTTTCGGAGAATAAGCCTATTCAATGCAAATCAACGCTAAGCATACCTTTTGCTTACTTATAAAACTGTAAATTCTTAAACTTAAATTTTTGTTTATATTTCTTCTTTTATTTCTGTAAACCAATTACACAATATGTAATTTGTTTTTAGTGTAGCAATAAAAATATTTCATTTTCAAACAATAAAAAAATCAAGTCTTTCTTTCTTTCTGAAGTGTAGATGTACTTACGAGTGTATAAGCGCAAACACAATAATTATTTGAGTAATTCCTAATCTTATTAGTGTACCATTTAGTATTCTTCATATGTTTTCCAAGTCGTATAATCAGGTTCATGCTGTTTATCTTTATTTACAATAAACATATTTTTTTAAAAACTAACGCAAACTTAACTCTAAACAAAAAAAATATATTATAAACTTATTTATTACTTAAAAATAAAAGTGTGTCCGCGAGGCAAAGAGGCGAGGATGCTAGCTGCATTTCCTCGCTGGATAGCAATACTAATCCTTTGAGCAAGGAAAGATCCAGCATTTAAATTTTCCGAAATTTTAATTAATTTAGGGGAAACAGTAATTTAGTAATCGGTCTCAGCTCAGGGTCCGAAGGTCTAGACCACAAAAGGCGCAAGTATGTAATCATTAGAAAGTGACTCATATTTGCGCCGTTTGGCTAATTACATTACACTGTAGCTCAAGCTTTAGCAACTGATTCCCTGAGGTGTGAAGGGGCTAAAGTATCGACACATGTAGCGTCTCAAACTAAAGGCCGTCCCCGTTCCCAGGGAACCAGAGTGAGACTGTCAGGTTTCTTCATCATGACGGACCAATCCACGTGCTTTTAACGTGGAAGAAATGTTGATGCTGGCAAGGGCTCTCCTGATGGCATCGTTGAGAGCAGCGTGTCGGGCGAGACAACCAGCACTTTGCTGGCAACAGAGACCGTAGTTCATGCTTAGACTACAAATACCCCTTGTTATCAAAATAATGTCTTAAATTTACTTAATGATCATTGCGATGGCTTTAAATCACGTAAAAAGTTAGATGCATCATATCGATCGATAATTACAGCATCGGTATATTTATATACCTCCCTCCCTAGCGCTGTAACAATCTGTCAATGTCAGTCAGTCATGGTGTTTTATTGATTTCGTGGTGATTTTTGTTGTGATTTACTATATTAACTGTTTTGCCTTTCCAATTCCATTTTAGTTCCTCAGTTCTAAACCGAGTGTCAAGTGTTTTACAAGTATTTTTAATGGCTGGAGTTATGATGGAAGTTGCGTCTGCAGAGGAGAGCAAGCAGAGGCGTGTCGAGGACATCCTGAACGGTTTCCAAGTGTATCCTTTTCAACAACATACTTTACATTAATCAATATTTCATGTACCTACTTTACGTGTATAAAATGAAAATTTTCATCAGAGTACTGTTAGTAGGTAATTTAATAGGTAACATTAAAATTTTGTTGTGGATTAAATTTCTCTGTGATAAAATATGTTGCAACTTATTGAGATAAGTATGCATTAATTACACAAATTAGATGCTCAACCAACATTATAGAGAGGGGCTGATTTGATAAAAATGTCATTTTTTTTAATTATTGTTTGTGCACTTTAAATAGGTATTATTTCCTTAACTCACATTCAATACAGGAATTGGATGAACTTGCGTGATGGAGATACAGGTTAGTAATATTTCTAATCCTCAAATCTGAAGCTTTCTTATATTGTTATTTAATTTAATCCCCACATCAAACTCATAATAAAATATTTTTACAGGGAAAATCCTGTGGCAGTACAATGAGGACTTGTCCAACCCTCAGGTGGAACATGAAGCAAGAGTCCCCAAGCGGATCTTGAAGTGCCGGGTGGTATCAAGGGAGATGAACTTCAGCTCCACCGAGACAATGGAAAAGTTCCGTTTGGAACAGGTGAGTGTTGAAACATTTACGTTTGTCCTTAATGGAGATCAATCTAGTTTTTGTAAGAAACTTAATAATTTTTACATTAATTTGACATCTATCTGTAAGGCTCTTCTCTTCTTACTTGTTAGAAATGACAATGACAAAAAAGTATTACTTGTTATTTGGGGCATCTACTTACTTTTTCATGTAAATCTTTTACAGAAAATCCTGTTCAAGGGACGTTGCCTTGAGGAGTGGTTCTTCGAGTTCGGCTTTGTCATCGCTAACTCTTGCAACACCTGGCAGTCGGTGATTGAGTCTGCACCTGAGTCACAGATGATGCCTGCCAACATCCTCAAGTGAGTATGAAAACAATGTTTCAATAAATGTAAATAATAATGTGCTAAGCGAATTTAAAACTGGCATTTATATAAAACCTAAATAAATAAAGTATTACCTAAACATCTGTAAATACATTATCAATAGGAACAATTTTTTTTTTCAGTGGCAATGTCGTCATCGAAACCAAGTTCTTTGACGGTGACCTGCTGATCACCACCTCTCGTGTCAGGCTCTTCTACATCTAAGCAGACGATGGTCCACAATACACTCAATGCATTTCCTAGTCATTTATTTTATTAGATTTTCGAACGTGGACAAGTCAATGTATCGGTGTTGTGATAAATTGATTTAAATGTTAACAAACTAAACTAAAACGTATTTGGCCTAATTAGTAAAAGTACTAAAGTATACTATGTCAAATTAAATTACACTCAGAGTGTATTTTCCATGGATTATTTTTATATCACACACAATGTCCCAAACTTGCTGCTCAAATATTGTTAACATTCCTATCAATTCTTATATAAATGTATTATGTTGTTAGATGCACAAAGTGATTTTAAATTAATTTACTTGTGAAGATTTCTGTAGTTTTATCCACCATATACAGGGTGTCTCAAAAAGTAGTGTCAAGCCGAAGCCCAGACGTAGAGCATCACTAGGGCTTAGCAAATCACCTTGTCTTTGATAGTTTACATTTTTGTTATGAATGTAAATACTTCTGAATCATCGAGGCCTAGTATTCATCATCATTCAAAAAAATTAGGCATGTAACTTGACTATTCGCGCCCCAGTTACCAAAAAAGTGCCTAAAACTATCAAAAATCGCGGAACATACATGGGGGTGATTTGGATAGCCCTAGTGATGCTCTACCTCTGGGCTTCGGCTTGACACTACTTTTTGGGACACTCTGTATATTTAGAAATCTGTTCTGTCGTAAAAAAGCACTTGCGTTTGTAATATCACGATATCTGAAACGGTTTTTGGAATGATTGAGGAAATTGATTGAGGACCGAAACAACATTAAATTAAAAGTAATTAAACATAAAAAAATATCATTACCTAATAAAATTAGGAGTAAAGATAAAAGATCTTTTATTTAGTAATGTAATTCAATGTAGGATTAATTCTGAGCTTTTAGTTTAAGTACCTAAATTAGTAATTTGTAAAAAGCAGCGTTAGTAATTCTAATAAGAAATCCTAACATTACGCTTTTGTATAAAAGCTACATACATAAGCTTTGCATATGTATAAACGGCACATTGAGGTAATAAAACTTCAGGTACGATTTTACAACTTATGAGCCTAGGTGCAGACGGCAAACTTTTTGTCGGCCGATAGTTTATTCGGGCAGTTAATCGGTATGGGCATGTATGGAAGTGCGCACATCCGATTCGGTATCGTCCGATTCTTCATTCAAATAAGAAACGGGCCCAACTATCGGCCAACTAAAAATCGGTGGTCTGCGCCTAGGCTAAACGTACACTGTTGTGCGCTGTACTATAATGTACATTATCGTAAATTATAACGCGCAAGTGACCTTATTGGATAGATAATAAAGAGGTAGTAAAAATCTGTTTCAGATATCTTCAAAATTGTATGTACGAAATGTAATTTTAATGAAAACTTTTACACTTCCTATAAATCTTATTAAATAGTTCTTCATAATATCAGACATTATTTTTTATGAAATAATTTTGATATTTTATACCTTTGTAACTCTCTGGATTTAATCTTGGTTATAATGGGCATTTTCCATATATTTTATTAGTGTATGTTATGAATCCTGTAAGTATTATTAAGTTAACTTTAAATACATTTAAGTGCTTAAAACTATTGCGTTTTATTTATAAAGAGGTCTTGAAGAAGATTAAATCTCATTTCAATGTCAGGAACTCACTCTATGTAATTAAAACCCGAATTTGACCAATAATGACCTATCAAAAATTGGAATAACATTATGAAATAATTAGGATGGCAATAAAAAAAATTAAATGGAATTTTATTAATGTATGGAGTGTACACCTAGTTCCATTTTCCTCCGTCCTTGATGACGTTTATGGCGCTGCCTTGATAGCGTTTTTTCTAAGATTTTATACTGCTCATACGTAATTTTTATACGTATTATGTAGGTACTTACGATTCCACGATTTGTATTATATGCTTGGTAATCACGTAACTAACAAACAATTTGTTTAAGTAGTTAAAAACACATTCGGCGGATTCCGCACACTTGATGTGTACCAAAAGTTTCTCCCCTTGGCTGTTAGATGGCGCTAGTAGATAAATAAATGGTGTCCATAATAAATTGTGCTTTTACTGGATGACTTTACTATGTACTGGTCGGGCAGAACTCTATGTCCTGAACTTGAACTTGAAACTGAATTTGGTATGAAATATTTCAAATGAACTGTAAGAAGTAGGCGCACACCGTTGATTTTTAGTTGGCCGATAGTTGTGCCCGATTTCAAATTGTATGAAGAATCGGCCAAATCGAATCGGCGTAGTGTGCGCACTCCCATACATGCCCATACTGATCAACAGCCCGACTAAACTATCGGCCAACGAAAAATCAACGGTGTGCGCCTACTCTAAAACAACACCTAAAAGCTTGGTCATTATTTGAAGAGGGCATCGTAGTAGGGCATTAGGTATGTATTGGACGAGAACAGTAGGTTATAGGTAGCGCCGTCTACCCGCAGCAGGAAATAAGCGAAGTGTTTTTTGCATTGTGATTTTTAATGGTATGGGCGCCTACACCAATCTTAACATGTGGGATTAAAGGCGTCAAGTGATACAGTATCACCAATCTCCATCATACTACATCTGACTACACGATTAAAACAATGCCTATTGCACGAGCTATTGGCCATAACCATAACTCGGAGCAGTCGTGACTCGATACCGTATCTCATTAGTACGCTGACACGTTTATCGATATTACCATAAAGGAAACGTGGACTGGCGGAGGCGTCACCTGCAGGAAAAGTCATGACAGGAACTTTTGTAAATTAAGACTCGGTTTATGAATGAGCGGGGCCGGAGCGCTACGCGTAACGACAATCGTGACTGTAGCGAGCCTAGATGGTTATTCGAAAAGAATTTTCACCCCTTTCTTGGAAATCTTAAGCGATCTTTTCGTCGAAATAGTCGACCATTAAGTATTTGCGTCAACATTCTCAGAAAAATAGGTAATGGAGTGTCCTACATAAAGTACCTACAGTTTGGTGTCTTATTTGGTCTGAACAAGAACTCTTCGATATCCATAAATTAAAATTATTAAAAATATTTATTCCGTAGTACAAAATGCTTAGCTACTTATAGGAGGCGACTGAGAGGAAACTTCTGGAAAGCCAAGTGAACTTATGTCGTGCTTATGTAATTAGAAGGCATCTAGCATGTTTGAGATCCGATTCTGTTATTTATTTCATTAACGGCAGATTTCTCGCAATCAATTTCTCTGTTTAGTCGCCATCGTCTGCAATGGCAAGCTCTACCATTCAGTAGTCGTCGTACTAGTAGCACATAAGTGAGTAAGTAACTAGTCAATACCAGTTTGCAAAGAAGCTCTAAATGCCTTATAACGTGCACACTTTTAACTTAACTCAGGTCGAATCTCCAAAAGTTTGGAACGAAAATATGCAACTTTAAAATAAGGTCGTGGCGTGTCTACGAACTTTAATTCACTAGATGCTACAACCAGCCAATCTGGATATCATTGGAGAAGGCCTATTTTCAGCAGTGAACGTCCAATTGCTGAAATGACTGATGATGAGGTCGGCTCTACGTTGGTACGTCTCAACGTACGCGCACCCTAACGCGGCCTAAATCATCGCTGCCGATGCTCATGCGCACATCCTCTGTAGTGAGAACTCGGATTTCTTCGTACGCCACCGGTAAGGGAAGCAGCGTTCCTTTCCATGCAAGGCACATGCCGCCTCGCATATAAATAATAGACATTATCTAATTATGTTCCGGCGAGTACTAGACGTCGACTTGTCGGGAATTGTATATCAGCCGCGGTGCCGAACAATAAATAATAATTATTACGATGACACTTCGATAAATATTGAACGTTTTTTTCGAGATACGCGGGTCGATGTTATCGGTTACCAGCTATTACATATTGTAATGGAGCGATAAGCTGTCTAATTGTATACTGGTCATGTAAGATTTAAGGTAGGCATAAATTGCTGATAACTTGCCCTCAAATGTAGAGTTTGGTGCGTTTTGAATGATTTAAGTCTGGAAGTTGGGGCTTTAACTAGGTTTTACCCACGTTTAGCTATTGAAAAGCATTTTTTACTTCTTTATTAATTAAGTGATGTTTGGGTAATCTAATAAGACTAGGTACTCGTAGACTCGTACACATCTTTAAGATGAACAGTTTTTCCAAAAAGTTTGTTCTACTTAGGTTTCAGACCTAAGTGTGCAGTTACAGATGACTTTCATGAAGTTTTCGTTTCAAATTTTGACTAGAATTCTCCTTTCTTCTGCACTCACCACAGGTGGTTTCACTAAGGTCTTACAAACAAATCTTTACTACACGACCAAGATACCTCTAACACAGCGTTGTAGCCTATGACGCCACCGAGCCGCGCGCGCCGGATGAACACCAAATGTGTGATATTTTTAGGAATGTTGATTGCCGTCTTCCTGTATCCGGCAAACGCTCTGATCTGCCGCTCCACGATACAAAACTGCTAATTAGCCACGAATAATTAATAGGTGCCTCGTTGACATGTAAACCGCTTGATCGGACTCTGATTTGGGTCATGAAACAAAAAAATATTTGTTGGTAGGCAATAAAAGTGATCGAGAGTTCTTTTTCGGTGTAGATTGTTGAAATCAACATCTAATATTATTTTAAAATAAATGCTTTTGAATCCTAGGAGATAAATAACCAAATAAGTTACACTCGAATTTAGCGTTTTACTCAAGATTGGACCATGAGATGTTTTAGAGTGGCAGAACATGTAGAGACATGGAATCATAAAATATTTAACAAGACATTTTTGCCGTTCTCTACAATATTGAAAGTACCTAAAGTAGAAAATGAAGAAAACCTTTCATTCACAGCGGGTCAAAGACACTCGCTAATAAGTTTAAATAATAAGCGTATTCCTAACAAGCAAAAGTATCTTGTCTTGATATCTAAATCGCCGAAATCTAAGTCTAACTATACTTGACCATCATTAATGATATGAAATGCCTTTGCCTTTGTACACCGAAAGCAACGCGGTGATGAAACTGGAAATTTTCTAAGCATGTATTGTTTTTATTATGTAGGTACTTATTTTCGGTTAGATCCAGTTTATTCTGTAACCTATTATTATTGATACCGTTTGATATACGAGTAGCTTGGCTCGTGAAGCACTTTCAGGATCAGTAATTAAATCACTTTTTCGATATCTTGTATAGTTTAGTAATAATCGAGTTAACGTTTCCACCTTCTATGTCGGCCGTTTGGTGTAGTGGTTCAGAACGGACTACTATGCCGAGAGGTCCCGGGTTCGATTCCCGGCCGGGCAGAAATTGAAATGATGAATTTTAATTTCTGTGACGGGTCTGGGTGTGACTATGTATAATATTTATGTATTTAAAAAAAAAAGTATATAAGTAGTATATCCGTTAAGCTAGCACCCATAACACAAGCATTAAGTTGCTTACTTTGGGGCTAGCTGGCGCTGTGTGCAATTGTCCAAAGATTTATTTATTTATTTATTTATTTGTAGAAATCTTTATTTTGATTCCATTTAAAGGTTCGGCCAAACCAACGCGATCAACCGGCGTGCAGCGATGGCGATCAATGCATTTAGGTCTGGTCGCCATCGCTGCACGCCGGCTGATCGCGGTGTGATCGCGTTGGTTTGTCCAAACCCTAAGAGCCTAATACAGTCCTGAAGAAAATTCTACACAATTTCCTGTTCGAATTAGAGGTGGGCGCCACGCCGGCGCGCCGCCGCCGCCGCGAATTTTTCCACGCCGCCGCCGCCGACGACCAGCTGTCGGCGCGCCGATACTGATACTGTACCAACTATTTGCAATTTATTCCTCTCCTATACTGTACTTTCTGGATTTGTGTTTCGAACGCAGAACTAACTTTAATATTTATTCTTTAATGCCATATAAATTGGTACACAAGGCGAACTTAATACCGTTGATATACTAATAAATAGATTGAATAACTTAATACTATCTATATTAACAGTTAATCCAGTACATTATTCAAGTTGCTGCTTGGTCTAGTAAATAATTGATCGCGAGAGGCGCCGGTCCCTCTTGCTGCCAAGAAAAAAATTGCCGCCTTCGTCTGGCAGACAACCCACAGTATTGGATTATACTTTAAGCGAATAACTCACACAGATATTGGCAAGTATGTCTCGGAATGCAAATAAGAACCACAACCTCTGGAAGGCAACAAAGTATCTCCCTCAGTGTTCTCCGCCTATTACGTCCGGTAATACATGAGTGCGAACTGACGAGAAAAATCTCAGACCTTTGCTATATGACAAGCCGGTTTATTTAAACCTAACGACACGGATAATCCAAAAAATCCACAGTTCAATCCAAAAATAAGATCAAGTATTGGACTTGATCCGAGACTTGCAACTATGCCTGTCTTTGATTCCTGCTAATGATGATGATTCAACCGACCGATTTCGGTCATTGTGAACACTTCGACTTAGCTGTCTTGGCGGCGCTGGTGCGTCCGAAGATGGCTTACATAGCCGATCTTCGTGGCAAACTCTTCGCATATTGAGAGTATCTGAGCACGCCGCCAACATAATTATAGTGAATGGCGGCAGATGGACGGGATTTACATCATCGCGTTTCGCGTCGAGTTCAGTTGTGCGCTGCTCTTTGAACTCGCGGATTCGCCTCTTCACAATCTCCCGCCATTCTAGGCGCTGTGCAGCCAAACCTTCCCATTGTGATTTGAGAGGACCCATTTTGCATCTTTTCATATTATGCTGCTTCTGGACATCTTTGTACCTGACTATCTGAGGAATTGACCGACATGTTTCCGCTTACCCGCAAAACCAAAGTGAATGACATAGCCCGCAGAATCGCTAAAATCAAGTTGCAGTAGGCGGGGCACATAGCTCGTAGAGCTGATGGCCGCTGGGGCAGGAAAGTTCTGAAGTGGCGACCACGAGTCTGAAGACGTAGCGTGGGCAGGCCTCCCACTAGGTGGACCGACGATTTGGTGAAGGTCACAGGAGGTGCCTGGATGCGAGCGGTGCAGGACCAGTATTTGTGGAAATCCTTGAGGGGAGGCCTTTGTCCAGCAGTGGACGACTTTCAACTGAAATGAACGAACGAACGCTAAGAGAGATGGCTAAGCTAAAGAAATAGCCAAAATAGACCCTCGTAAAGCACCTGTATTTGATCTGATCACCATGAACTCCATGGTCTTGACAATGACACACTGAGTGAGAATCTTGCAAGTCTCTTAACTTTGGAAATGATCCATAAGGCTGGCAAGTCGCCTTACGAATTCTCCTCCTATCGCTCAATTAATCTGACATTTGTATTGTTAAAATTATGGAAAAGGATCATTCTTGCTCGTTATTTCCCATGCCTAAGTATGACCCATGTAATATAGTATACCCGACCATAAATTTTGCCAGAAACCAACCATAATCAGTATGTTTGGAAAAGAAAGAATCCTGTACGTCTGCTTTCGCTGCGGCTTCAGCTGGGTTTAGCATAAATGACTACTCTATGAAATTAAAAAGTACCTTCCAGCACACTTCTACTACTTGCTAATGGAGTCTTATCTCAGTGACAGACAGTTTTAAATCAAACTCCTTGACAAAAATTTCTCTTTTAGCTGCAGAGCTAGAGTACCCCAGGACTCTATACTTGGTCCGGTACTCTATAACATTTACTAGTAAAGTAGCCCAGACACCAGAAAGCTGCGGCTTTCCTCAAATGTAACTGTGATCTTAAAGCGACTAGCTAGACTATCTATATATATAAAAATGAAACCCGTTTCGCGTTGTCACGGCATCACGTGTGAACGGCTGAACCGATTTCGATAATTCTTTTTTTTTAATGTTTGTGGAAGTCCAAGGATGGTTCTTACGGAAAAAAATATTAAGAAAATCTCTACGCTAAGGCGGTACGAAGTTCGCCGGGTCAGCTAGTTATATATAAAAAGCAAAGTCAGCTAAATGCCACTAATGTTTGGCTGACCAAGTGGCGCATGTAAGCAAGCCCCGAAGTCTCACCATGTTATCATTTAAGACGCGAAACTTATCCCCTCGCCAATCTAGACCTCGACACATTACTGCAATCAACCTGCATTAAAAACCTGGTCCGTAGGATGACACGGAAAGACCATATTAATATGAATAAAACAGATCTGAACATAATATTCGACAGACAGTCAGCTAATCCAACATTAACTATGTGCCTCCAAAGAGTTCAAAAATACATGTTAAGGGTACTTTTACCGGCACATTGGTACGCTGGCCTTTAGGAAATACACGAAAACCTGATCTCAGCCAAGCCCGCTATTTAAATATCAAAGTATTTATGATCAAAAGAGCTAATTTGCTAGGGTAAACCATTGCGCCCAGTGGCTCTATCGTGTCAAACCCCAACCAACTGCAATCCACCTGATTAGTCTTGGCGAAAGATACTAAAAAAGCCGATTTTTTAAAAATACCTAATCAATAAAGGTCAAACAAGGTCACGCCGCCGACGCCGCCGCCGCCGAAGTCAAAAAGTCGGCGCGCCGCCGCCGACCAATTTTATATCGGCGCCCACCTCTAGTTCGAATATATTGGGGTTGTCCAGTCTTTTATCTTTTTTAGCTATGTTTGTTCTTTACTGTGGTGTACACACGGCCTTATCCTCACTCGTCTTCGTCAATTTGAATTACAGTTTGTAAAATAAGGTAACTGGACACCGATAAATGCAGTAGTTTTTATCTCCGTCTCATAGTTCACAATGAAAGGTGTTCAGTGCTGTAAACAAAAGCGATAATATCAATTAAAGTCGCCAAAATGCCAACTGGGCACTCTTTATCTTTTATATGTACATTGGTATACTTATTTCAGGGAACACCAGACAATTTATTTTAGTAAACTATTGTTCTAAAGTTGCGTGTGTTAAAATTGTTCTTTCTAAGACACCTGTTATCCCTAGTTGGGTTTTAACACCAGTTGCACAGCATTGTAATCGAATGTCGATACCTACATTAGTACCAGCAGTTGAAACGAACCACAGTGTGTTATGGGACTGTATAAACGGACATTCTCATTGATTTGATGAAACGTATAGAGCTCAGTTATACAAACATGATAGTAAAACTCCCGTTTGAAAATTCCACGTAGTTTTCGCGGTATAAAAATTCAAAGTTACCTATTTTTTTACTTCAAAATTATGCAAAAATATTCTCACTCGTTAACTAATAACATTTAATTCAGAATTGTTATAATACTTCATAGAGCTCTTAAAACTACACGTAATAAGCGTATTAAGTGCTTCGTAAACGCATTCAGTTAATTAGGAAAAATGATTTTAGTGATTTTTGTTTTTATTTATTTTCTCAATTATACCTTAATATATGCAAACATTTATAATTGCAAGATATAGTCTGATATTTAATCTAATTGTATTAATAAAATCAGCTTTAAACTCCGTGATATATTTGAGAAAAAACATAAAACGTCTTAATAAAATTTTTACGAGTCTAGGGTCGACAATTTTGGAAGGAATAATTCATGTCTAAAAAGTTTCAAATCCCGCCTGTTATGTGCATAGTGTTGAAGATTCTAAAAAGTCACATTCACATTGTTTTTAACCGACTTCAAAAAAAGGAGGAGGTTCTCAAGTCGAGACTTTTTTCTTTTTTAACACTCTTATATTAACTTAAGTTGTATGTAAGTAACTAACTAAAAAAGTATGTAAACAAATCTAGGAAGTCGAATTTATCCTACCTTTAATAATTTTCTCATCGGTTTGAAACCTATGTAAATCGAATGTCAATACAATAATTTGGTACAATCGAGCTGATGATATTTAAACATCCAAAAAAAATATTGCTATTAAAAAGTGATGGGAAATTTACTATTCTTTATGGCGCATATTTTCAATTTGATTTTCCTCAAATATATCACGGAATTTAAAGCTGATTTTTTTTATACAATTAGATTAAATATCAGACTATATCTTGCAATTAAAAATGTTTGCATATATTAAGGCATAATTGAGAAAAAAAATAAAAACAAAAATCACTAAAATCATTTTTCCTAATTAACTGAATGCGTTTACGAAGCACTTAATACGCTTATTACGTGTAGTTTTAAGCGCTCTATGAAGTATTATAACAATTCTGAATTAAATGTTATTAGTTAACGAGTGAGAATATTTTTGCATAATTTTGAAGTAAAAAAATAGGTAACTTTGAATTTGTATACCGCAAAAACTACTTGGAATTTTCAAACGGGAGTTTTACTATCATGTTTGTATAACTGAGCTCTATACGGTTCATCAAATAAATGAGAATGTCCGATTATACAGTCTCATAACATACTGTGCGAACCTTTAATCTACTAGACTCTACTGAAAAATAACTCTTTTTCCATTCTTTTTCATAGTTATTTTCCATTCCCTTATTTTTTTCAATTGTCATTAACATCCTTTTGCGAGTAAAAACAACAATGGGAGTTTTTCAAATTTTTTCCAAACAAGATTTGAACTTGAGGAGACCCACTATTTTCAGTGAGGTTCTTTGTCTTTTCCTTAAACATACCCTCAATATGTATATTTTATTGTTTATCTGATTAACGTTTAGGTACGCGGTTGCGGTCTTTTCACTATAAAATGGTGATGTATGGGGAAAACTCGTCTTTTTTACCTAAAAACCTTCGTTCAGTAGGAAATACGCGAATGGTTACCTAGTTAGGCCCCCAGGACCGGGCGGGAGCGCGGGTCAGGGACCTCGCGCCTCGTCCCCCGCTCCGTCGACGTCACGACTGCTACGTCACCCAGAGGGTACAGTCCACATCATCACGTAAGCAACTCTAAACCGTATTGCCAGGCGAGACAGACTTATATTGTCGTACCTGTAAATTTCAGTGTGACGTCACAGACGGGTATTGATTTCGTCGGAGATTATCTAATTCAACTTGACGACGTCTAATTTTAAGCTGGACGTTTCAGCCGAACGTTTTTAAACGAATTTGGTGTTAATTATACAATGTATGTAACTCATGAAAATTTATGGATTGTGCGTGAAAAGTGAAATATAGAGTCATTGAAAGCAGACCATCTGACAGGACATCAAGACATAAAGGATAAAGAAACTTAGTAGATCCTGAATCAAGGTAGAACAAGGTAGAGACTCCTTCTTGTTTTCGACGAAATGAACAATATTTTTTTGAAGGTAGAGACGATGTTTGTGGAATGTTTTTTTAGATGGATGAAATCCTGATAGCTTTGATGAATAGTATCTCCTTAATAGGCTGGTATTTAATGGCCATTCTGTGTAAATATATAAATTGTTTTGCCTCGGGGCTGTGCCGCTTGTCTTTAAATCTATCCTCATTAAAAGCTACACTAGTTAAATTTAGTAGCCATTAAGTTATTTATCAGCATTTTAGTATCAATGCAACTTACGTTTTGCTGTGATCTTGGTTAGGCAATTTACATATTGTACGAGTATTATATTAGCATGTTCAACGCATAGCCTGTGGTGGTACCTACTTATCGCCGACAAGATGCTGGCCGGAAATTCTATCATTACATGAAAAGTCACAACTGTTGCTCGCTTTCCTTCCCGTTTGATAGTAAATAATCTATATAGTTAATTGAACTTGATCCACAATATTATGTGGCACGTAAAGAAAAGCTGCTGGAACAGAACATTATTTATGGACCTTACTTCACTATTACTTACTCAGATTTAAATTAACCATCATAAAGTTCGCTCTTCGAAAATATCCTTTAATTCGCAGTTTTTCTCGCTGAAAAACAAAAAAACACGTGTAAAAGCTTTTATTTTCATAGAGACAGATATTCATACTTCCCAATAAGTCCTACATTTTTAGATAATAACGTCTTAGGATGCTACAGCATTTAACTTGATCTGTTATGGTGTCAGTATTTTAGTAACTTCTTCAAAATGTTATTGTCATTATTACATAGGTCCTTGTATTTAGCCTGTCAACCAGCCCTAAAGTTCATGCCGTTCAAACCATTATGGGAAACGTTTGGCTTCCAGTAAAAATCTCAAAGGCTCCAGCGCTCTTCCAAAGTTGCGGTGGTCGTGACACTCAGCCAGGCGCAGTGGACCGTTGCCGTCGTGTAAAAACTAAAAAGTTTTTACTAAAAAGCGTGCGCGCTCAGCTATGACCATCGCGTCCAATCGGACGACACTTTCGTCGTGTCGTGCCTGGACCGAACGTAAAAACTGGCCGTGACTCTCCCGGAGTCTCTAGTGTTTTTTCGCTCAAATTCTTATTGTCATCGGACATTGTGTTACATTCGGTGGTGTCTTATTTAAACTTTCTTCTCGATAGCTAGATATCAAACTATTTATAGTCCAGATAACATTAGTACTTACTTTATACTTAACATTGTTTTGAATCTCTACCATATAATATTCGCCTTTTTTGAGCTTTTATTTAGCTACGAAATTTCGTAGCCGAACGACAGCTCCGTAATGTTCGGTCGTTTTTGGTAACCCATTTGATGCTTACTTAAACATGTAGGTACCTACTACTGCACATTGCGTCTAGAAAAGAATATATTTTACAAAGGGAAATAAGCATTGAAGCAATAGACCTTCCTTCGAACCCATAAAGGTGTTACGGGGACATTGAATACCGAAATGAAGAAACAAACAGACGATACAATCGTGCATGCACAGTGGTTCTCCGAATGACCTCCCATAAAACGATGGACTTGTGCTTAATTATTCAAGCGATCAATTTGAGCGATCCTTTAGGGCAGCTCAAGGACTGAGGATATGGCGCTGATGGCCGTCCAGGTATAATATGGTCCACGTTACATCACATCTCGATTGAGCCGCGATGGATTCAAAATATGAAATCGGTTATCGCCGTTAATTATCGATTCATCGTAAGTGCGCCGCCATCTTGGATGCGGGCTCGGCCATGTTCCTGCGCGGCTTCCGGCGCGAGCGTGCGCGCGCATGCTAATGCTCGCGCATGCGTCGTGTCCTGTTCGACGCATGTGCGTTCCACTTTTGCGCGAAGTGCTGCGCAAGCGCTGGTAGTTGGGCTGAAATGGGCTGTTGTTGAAAGGGAATATAGTAAAGTACTTAAAATAGAGTTTTGACCCGAGTAAAATACGAGTAACCTGGTATATTTCAATAAATTAATGAAGCCGAAAGTATGATAAAACTTCATTTAATTGCAACAACCTTTCGCTGCTCTATAGATAAAATAAAACACAATAACAAACTCGATCATCTTATCAACTCATTATTTTTGTAGATTCGAGAATCCAAACAAAACTATGAAGAAGTCTATTTGAAGAGGCAGAAGAAAAATTCAGTGCACCTTCTAAATATTTTCTAAAATTCCTGTCTACACATACATACTTAAATACTAAATGTATTTCTAAAGATGATTCTATCAGTGTGGTACCTAAATAATAAATGAAAAAATTCCGAGTTTGGAAAATCAACAACATTGTGCTGTAAATTATACTGAAACAGACACGAGAATGAATATCTGTCATTATACTGTGTGCTGGTAGAATCAGCGCCTGCGTTACGGAGCAGCCAGTCTGGCTGGTGGCTTATCAGCTCGCCGCGCATAAATCAGCGAGCAATGAGCACGTTTTTTTCGGTTTCCATCAAGTACTTAGCATGATAGCCAGTTTATTCTCGTCACAAGTGATGGCCGACTGAGACAGGCCGGCTGCGCGCCCGCGATAAAACCACTCATTCAGCGTCGGAGCATTGTTTGCGCACTATTTTATGTGCACTGACATATTCACTTACATTGTCCGTATCGCAATTTATTCGACAACAATGTAGGCAGTAGGCGCGTATTGATAAACCGGCTATTCGTATTCTATAGGTAGTCAGCTATTTATTACAGACAATTGTATCTGCACAATGACGTTCCGCAGATTAATAATTACAATTTAAGATTAGTACTCGCCAAACCATTGAATTGATCTGCTCGATCCAAGGAATTACAATCTCAAATTGTATAACTTATGCTGTAATTTAAATGTTTACTGCTTGCGTAATGTGTTGTGATAAAATTATAGCAGCGTCTTACGTATTTTTCAGGTGAATTCAACTAAAACAAGCACCTAACGTATTTATATTATAATGTAGAGGTATGTAGGTACGAGCATAAGTAAATTAACTTCATCAGAGCAGATGCTTCACAACTTATCTATAATTTTTTCGTCCTCAAGTTAGGTAGGTAACTGAAAATGACTATAGGTAAATTAACTTACTTAAAAATGACTATCGACTATTGAAAATGTTCTTCCAAAGTTCCAAATAGTCTAATCAAAACCTTCAAGTCCAAAATTACACAAGCCTTCACATATAGCCATCATATACGTACGAGTAGGACTAAGTCCTACATACACAGTCAAGTTTGACAAGAGGGTAAAGGAACAAAGGCTAAGATAATAGCCTCACGTGTGCACAAGGAGCCTTTGCGAAATAACCCTTCGAGACACACAATGAATGTTTTTTCATTGACTCGCCCTCCCCGCATGGGGCCCTAAAGGAAATGACATGTGGTTCCCGAAAACTGACTGAGACAGAACACTATGGATACGCCTGTCAAAGTTATTTGAGCAAAAAGAAAAACAAGACCGTCTCTAGATTTTACGATGTGAAAAAGGGTTAAACAAATTGTATTCTTGCATTTGGACTCTACAATCTACATTCTTATTTCGTTTTTGGGCTCTAGGCACCATATTTGGACTTCCAAGCTTCCAACTACGGTAAAAGGTCGATTGTTGATTTACAGTTTTATCTTATGGAGTAGGTAAGTAAAAGTATTTTTTTAAATTAAATATTGAAGATTAATAAAATCATTAACACACCATTTCTTTCTTTCTTCCCGAAGAATTTGTTCTTAAGAGCGTGTAAAGAAGATGGATTGAAACATTGAAAAAAAAAACCCAGACAACGAAAGGTATTTACACCGTCTGAGAATGTCAAAGAAAAATATGAAAAATAAATTGTCTTATACCGCTCATTCATTACTGTTGTCTTTTTTATTTGCCAGCTTGTAGTCTTGTCCATGTTACGCGATTGGGCAGGCCGCGCACACCTGCCGCGCATTCCTCGACAAGGCTTCGGGTTGCATGCCCAACATCCAATCTAACCCTCTTATCCCTGAGAAAATAGAACTCAAAATAGCCCAAAATAACCCCTGACAATTATATTCCCTCACAAATACTAATAAAATTTAATTCACCCAAATCCGTAGCACCTGAATCAGTTTTTGTTTTACAAAAAGTATAAATCATAGCATAGAGAAATGGTACGTTAAAGCACGTATTGTTTTTTGTTCAACTGTTAATCCACGAGATGCATGGGGAGACTTGATTTGTTGGTCTTTCATTTAGGTTAGAGGTTCCTTCAGGACACTGGTCGCTGGCAATTTGTTAAGAACTTTATTCCTCCCAATATCGATACAGATGTAAATTGAGAAAAATAGGGGTGTTGTACTTCTAATGCTCTACCATGGATGTCTGATTAGTTTACCTTAGATAATAAACAGTTAAACATTTCTCAAGTTTTTCAGATTGGTTTATTTTATTTTCAGTCGAAATAAAAATATTAAATACTTAGTTAATGCATGCGCTACTTTTCAGCAAGTGTTACCACAGGTGTTACATACAGTTTCATGTTTATATTTCTTATAAACATGTCGTATACTAAACTTAATAATTCTATTAAGTTTAGTATACGACATTCTCTTAGTGCCTAAGCATGAACCGCGAGAATCTTATAAAGTCCTACATGACAATGTCAAGTCATCCAATTGATTTGGAATTAATTAAAGTAGTTACTTACCAGCGAGTATTTGGTGTAGTGGACTACCACTACACTAGGCAGTAGTAGGTGGTCATTTGTAAGAAATGATTTGACTGGGTCTAAGCTTTAAGCCCTTCAAATAAACTGTTCAACATCCTCTAGGTAACGCTCTTTTCGCTCTCCAACAATCCGCCGTGTTTCATTCGTCCTTCAAGGGTTTCAGGTTTCTGTTGCATTAGCGTTGTGCTAAAACGTACGCGGGAACAAAGTGTGTTTGCTCATGCGCCTGCGCTTTGTTTGCGGGCACGCGCGGCCGAGGCGCGGCGACTGGTGGTCAACCTGTAGGAAGAATCTTTTAAAATCTTGCTCAATTTATGTTAAGAAGTATTGAAGAGCTTGCGAAGGAGCGGTAGATATCCAAAGATACAGGTTCTAAAAAATAATTAGGGAATTCAACAGATAAAAACTTATTTTCGAACCGTGATTATTCACATATAATTTTTAACTGTGTCAATTTAACTCATCAGGGTCTGTCATATTTTGGTAATTCTGATACATACCGATGTAACCAAGAAAATGTAGGCTAGAGTAACTTCTGTACTCTCCAGTTCTCCACTCTGCCCGGTGAAGCTGGAAAAGCTCCGAAAGATACCAGCGCGCGTCCCTTCTAAATAAAACTAACTAATGCAATTTACTATTGTAGGTATAAGCTGTAAGATAATTTAATTTGGCGTGTGCTCGAGTGTATTTATTATTTATAGACCAAATTCTAGGAGTTTGAAAGTTTCAGCACCGGTTGTGGTACGTTTGCGTTTCACGTTATATAACGAGCGGTTCGTCGGCCGGCGCAACCTTTAAGGTCGGGCCGGCGGCCTCCAGCCCATGTGTTTACACTTGCAGGACCCTCGCCTGTTGGCCAGAACTTGAGTAGTAATAACTCAACTAACACCTCCGTATAACAATAGGTAGAGTCAGTCTACCGCCTCAAACACTCAGAGTGCTAAAGAAATCAAACTGACGACTTTTGGTTTTGTTGAGATGGTGAAACAGTGATTAATACAGTTTAGAAAAGATATAAATCCGTCAAGTCCAATATTTATCGAATTACTCCGAAATACTCGTATCCTTGAATCAGGTATTTATTTTTTTAGTTCTGACGTGTAGCATACATTCAAATATTGCAAATAATTATTCTGATATTTTTTTCACCATCGCATCTGTTGTTTTTATACTAACTACTATTGAACTATTTTTCTTTTTTCTCTAAAACCTGAAAAAGCCTGAAACGCCTCTTGTTTCTATACCATAATACGAGGTATAGTGTTCACCATACCATGAATGGCTTGAGTTATTATTTAATACTCGATTGTCTATCTTTACAATATCACAGGCAGAGATCTTGAAACTATGAAAAACTGACTCTACCATACCTGCGTCGTGGATAATCGCAATTTATAACGCGAGGGCACGCCAAGGAAACTTTAGTTTCTCTTTTCTTGTCGAATAGAAAATTAAACGCAGTTTAATGTCTTTAATGGAAAAGCATACAATACATAAATCAATTGAAATAATACTCTACTTCAGATTAAACATGCACATGCTGAATATATTATGAGATAAATAAGATAATAGGTACTTGTAAGTACATATCTTGACAATTATCTGATTTGGCACACGCAACTTTTTCTCTTTTTTTCTAAACATGGTATTATTACTACAACCTACCTACGCTCATTCCAAAAATAAGTTTCCGTAAGTATAACGTATAACTTAACACCTATCACAAAAAACGTTCATCCCACATCTTCCGGCCTTTTGGATCCAGCTGCAGTCAACAGACGAATGATGGACTTATTGTCTCACATTCGGGGTGGCCGGCTACACGTAAAACAATTAGCATTGTTTGCCTATTGTTAAACAAATTAAGAACATCGCTACACATCCTCCACCTTTTGTCAATCAGGTAAGCTCGTAAAATCCCAGTAACAATATTGCGAAGGAAGTAGCATTGTTACTTAATACAAATATTGCTAACTAATTTCCTTCCGGAGCATTATGTTAGCTTATTGTTAGCATTGACAAGCCGCCGGAAACGCTGCCTGCGAACGTCGGAAGGAAGTGCAATTGAGACGTTACAAAGAGTCGGTCTATGAATAGATTCGCCATACGTGTCCCGGGCTAGTTTTGCAGTTGAATGGGTTTGTTTTTGAGTTTGGTTTAAGGTTGGTGCGTGAGCGCTGCGCCGGCGCGCGGCTTAGAAGCGAACGGGCGGGCGAGGGACGCGGGGGCGGTTGTTTCCGGCGGATCGGGCGCAGCGTGGGAACGGCACCCACCTACGAGGCTGCGAGCCTGCTCCTCAGATTAAATGACGGGCACTAATTAATTTAAGTTCGCGGCGAGTAAAAATAAAAGCACTCGAAAGCGGATTCGCTTCACGAGCTCCAGTGGCCGGCGGAGGCATGAATGGAGTCCGCTCTACATTTCTGACCGTTCCAGTTTTGGGTATATGAATATGACTTGCAGGCTTAACTTGATTGCTAATGAGGTTTATAATGGTCTAAGCTAGCCCATATTTATAACATAACGCATACGCAATGATACGCATAACGGACGTAAAGATAATATTGTACTTAGTAGACGCCACCTTATAGAGCTTTGTAGTTATTGTTTATGAAAAAACTATTGTTAAATGGTATGTATTATTAAATACGGAAATAGCTGTCTTTGCATGGGGATCCGTATTTATAACAAAATCCCTAAAGAAATAAAAGATCTTAATATAAATATGTTTAAAAATAGACTACACAGGTGGCTTATGAACCATAGTTTTTATGAAATAAAGGATTTCTTGACATTCAAATATGTATAAATGTAATTTTTGACATAGCTGACATAATTAATAATTTATTGGACATTTATTATTGTAAAACTGTACTGTACTGTTGAAAATTGATATAATTATAATGACATTGTTTCTTTTTTATGTATTAATATTCAAACTTGCATGCTTCTTGATGTAGCAAAACATGTGGACTTATTTTATAGCTGTAACAACTGTATACCATGTTTTATGCAAATAAACAATTATTCTATTCTATTCTATTCGAAAATTAAGTATTAAAATTTTATAAGCTTTGATCATGCAAGATCATAATTAATTAACATATTAAAGTTCATGTGATTCGTGCCAATTATTCGTTGACGGGTAAAAACTAATGTTTTCACGGTAATGCCTCAATGAAGAAATGATAAAGTCATCAGGAGATCATTGACCGAACACAATAGGTTATCGATCGTAGAAAGAGAATAGAATCGATGCATTTCCACTTGTCTAAGGTTTAAATAACGTGCGCGTTTGTGTAAAAAAGTAAATCGGGGTTTGGAGACTTAAAAGTTAAAGTATTCGGCCCAGGTGAGGCATTGGCAAGCTGGGAACACCGCAACCGGGCCCGTAGCAACAGGCCTGCGACACCTGGCGCACCACATGCCTCCATTCAAGCCTGCATTTTATCAATTGCCATTGCCCCATTCATGCATTTTTGGTTCCACAACATATGCTGGCCGAAAGGGCAACACAAAAATATAGAGCTTGAATGAACTACGAAAATAAGTTGTAATTTTGTGTCACTCACTCATTATGAATGAAAAGACAGGGATTTTAGTTATTTACAAGTGATTTCTATTCCAAAATTACGATCTTTTCATACTTATTATAAATATCTCTTCCTAAAGACATTATCTTTTTTCTCTATAATCTATTTCTACGAGAAAGATTAACTTTAATAGATTTTGTTGTTAATGGACTTTTAGATTGATTGGATATGACATTAAAGACTACAGAACCTTCAGAAATGAATGTAAACTACGCATTATGATTTAATAAATCATATTGACTCAAACAAAAGACAATAGCGGCAGAAAAACTCCCACATAAACAACAAGACAAATCTGTTTCATACAAAACATTTGAATGGTCTTGGCTGAGAATCAAATCTTTGATAACGTCGGTTATTTATTCTAATGACTATCAAATTGAGTCACCAAAACGGCTATTTTTGATATTTGACTTGTAATTACGTGATTATGTGCACGTTGTATACTTAGATATTGCAAGATTCATTCATAAGTTCATTGATAACGGGCCGAGAATGGCAGTGCTCGCGATAGCCGCCGGTTAATGAAGTCGTGATCGAAACTAAATGCGCATGTTTGTTTATGTTTGACGACCCATTTACATTTTGCTGTTTGTTTCATTAACTCTCCAAAGAAGATAAATGTACCGATATTATTCATTTTCTAAGCCAAGTAACTACAAGTATTTGTTCGTAAAAACTGCAACATGTTCAGAAAATGCCAACCTTTTTGCTCTATGTGAGAAAAATTCAAAACACTTTATTGTCGAACGATTTTCTTGTTAATGAAAGCGCTGTGAAGGAGTTGACTGTAACGGATCTTGCGTAATTATTGGCAAAGTTTATTATCCGAGAAACGCTCATAACTAGAGTTTTCAATCTACAAATAACAACTTTAGCTGTGTATAAATAGAGTGGGGTTTCCTATCTACGTTTACTGATTAATAGATCGTTTAAAAGCAGGCTGATGCAGCTTGACTTTCAATGAACCAGCTGTCGGTTATATATGTAGTTAGTTCGAATTTTAATTATTATAAAAATGTTAGGTTGATTCCTCGGTGTAAAAAGTTCAATTGCCATCGTATTTCAACTGGTACCTTTTTGTCTGAACTTGACATGGTACTCATTAGAAGTGAATAAATAACTTAGAGCTTAAAAGCTCTTGCAGTTCAATCTCCCTGGAAAGATTTTGCACTTTGAAAGTAGAAGCTTATTAAAGTTGTGCATAGTTCTAGAGTTGCAATTTTTCGTAAGAATGTTTTAAATAAACTTCACATTTCCTAGCCTATTTTTAAACAAATATTGTAAGAAAGTTAGGAAATATTAAATGCAAGAAAAGTTTCTATTAAATTAAAGGTTTAATAGAAACTCTTTATCTATAAAAGCGAATTAAGTTTGCAAATGTTATTACAAAGACAACATACATTTATAACCATTGTTTACAATTTATGATAGTTCTTAAAGTTCGCAAGTTTCTTTGTAGGTCTATTTTTTGTCATGAAAACGGTCATCGATAATGCTACATTTTACTTGAAAAACACACGTATTACGTACTTAATGCCTTTACTCTTTACGCCTCCAATAAGTAGGGCAACATAACAATTACACTCGCCCGTCTCTACCATTATGCCTGTTAATGAACTGGAGGCTTCGGCAACATAATTGTATTTAATTAAGTAACCTTTCCTGTCGACTCTTGTTCCCATCCACTGATAAATCCTGCAATAAAAATAGCATGAGAAACTCAGAGAGCGTCACGTAAAAATACCTCCCCTTCATTCACGTCCTTACAGCTGAGCTTAACCGACCGAATAGAAAATCATTACCGGCGTTATATTTATTTAAATAGCCCTGCCTGTTTATGTTGTTGGTTTTTTATTTGCCGCAGGTGATTGGTGTAGTGAGGTTTTGTGAGAAACATCTAATCGCTGTAATATAGGTACCTCGTAATCGTAGAAGTGATACATACCATTGTGAGGTCAAAACATTTCTGTAGTTTTGAACTCCCAGTGGTTTTTGAACCTGCAACCATCCTTGTAGCTTTTGTAGAGCTCAATACTCAATACTCAAATCTTTATTGCATTTCACATTGCTCTTCATTTTACCATTACAAGTTAGTACCTATTCATCGCATCGCAAATGAAATGTTGACAATAAGAATACATAGTAGAATTTCAAAGCTGTGTCATTACTTCCTTTCACTGAAAGCAGATGATAGTACCAATAACCCTGGAGACCCTTACATATTTTTTTAAAAGACTAGACATTTATCCAAAATCCTAACTATTAGATACGCCTGCAGCACCATTCATGAATTAGTCGTTTTGCGGGTAGTTCCGGCCGGGATTCTCCCACGAGTCGTGAATGGCTTGCGCATACGCACCGCTTGAGGGAAGAAAGGGCGCGTCACTTCCGGTGATGGCGTATGGCGTTACTTCCAGCCATGTCACCGGATACGTGTGTTCCTTGAGTCAAATTATTTCCTACTTAACGCTTCCTTTAAAGTTACAGTTGGGGTATGTTTCGCTTTGCTATTGTGACTAAGAGCCGGTAGTTTACTTGCATTACATTCATGTTATTTTTATCAATGGATCGAGCGGGACAACATTACAACGATTCATTAAAACGTTTTGAAACTACCCTGTTAAAGGTAGACACGGAAATAGATAGGAAGAGATTTTCCGTTGAGGCTTAAAGCTTTGAAGTGGAAAAGTTATTACCAAGATATTGAAATTTGAAATTTTTTTTTTTTTTATTTACACTTTTGCACATAC
>NW_021132619.1:0-1172 GCF_004193835.3 Ostrinia furnacalis | reverse complement strand
CCAGTGTAGCGTCAGCGTATACTGCATTTGTTTATTAGACAAAACACAGTAGGTCGCGCGTCACGACTGACGCACATCTTATTAGTATATAAGCAGTTAATAATTAATAAACTATGCTCTTGATTATCGCACACGCATCCAGCTGTTTCATTTGTCGTCTCCCTGCTCAGGAGCCAAACCAGCTTCTGGCCGAAGGGGAGTCATATCCAGCTTATGCTTATGGCCTGGGGGGAGGGGCAAGCCTTACCCAGCTTCTGGCCTGGGGGGAGGGGGAGGGGTCAAGTCATACCCAGTTTCGCTGAGCTTACCTCTCTTTTTAGTGTGAACTGTAGTATTGCTATCTTCTTATTTAAATCTCCTTGTAAATTCTTCGAAATGGCCAATGAGGATCATTTCGATTTTTAGCTGTGAATGCAGATTTATAGGGCTAAGAAATCCTTAATACACAGTCCAAAAATTTATCCCCCCCCCCCCCAGGCCAGAAGCTGGGTATTAGCATTATATGTATTATGTATTATTATGTTCAATACAAACAATCATTAAGTTACACTCACCCCAACCGCGTCTCCGCATTGCATCGAATCCTATGAAAATGTGGTTTTTGGACATAGCGATACTTATTTTTCACAATTTTTTTTTTAAATTACTGGTTGTTAAAAACGATGGTGGACTGTATTATAGAGAGGCCTGCCGGTGGTGGTTGTGGTATGCCACTAGAATCAAGGAAACTCCAAAAAAGGGCCAGAACAGTAGGTATATTGCAGCTTTGCAGCTCAAAACATTAACACGAGAGTGTACAAAAAGCAACTTCAAAAATCCAAAAAACAATATTAAAAAAAAGTAAAAAACCATAAACAATTATCAAAAAGGATTGCTGGCCAAACTGCCAGCAACACTGGTCGATAGGTTACTTTATTTTGATGAATAAATGTTATTAAAAGTTTTTTTCTAAAACTGATAGTTTAGCTGGAAAAAAATATTTTCCATCCCAATAGTACGCCGGCTGCGCTCGATTCGGATATAGTGACGTCACGCGGCCCTGCGTACGTTGACTTTTAGCGGCAAAAACGGCCTATGTTTATTACTTAATAATATCTTCGTAAGTAATGGTCCGATTTGGATAATTCAAAAAGATATTATCTTTCTTATGACTTAAAGATTAACGTAGATAC
>NW_021132618.1:0-532 GCF_004193835.3 Ostrinia furnacalis | reverse complement strand
CGCTGAGCGGTGAGTGGATCTCAAACTTTTTTCTTTAGGGCGATGCGGCCAGACAATGAATTTTCTATGGGCTCGATGCCGTTTGCGAGAGTTACGAGTCGACCGCTTCGGCAAATTCAGTCAAATCGGCGGGAAACGTTGACGCGCCACAGATCTGCACCGACGTTATAGAGAGGAAACATTCGACCGTTCGGTCGTGTCGAACGAGCTCCGAAGCTGTCGGACCACGATTCGAAAGAATCTTTCGCCGTTAGAATCCTACGTCGTTTCCGACGAACGCGGGCGGGGCGAAGCGGGATTCCAACGGCGAACGAACGCAGATTCGAAACTCCCACGTTCGAAAGTTTGGAAACGCCATTCGAACGACGACCGACGAAGTCCTGAAGGCTTCCGTCTAACCCAAAACTGTTTCGCAGCCAGTCCCGCGGACCCCGAGCGGGGCGAGCCGGGCGCGGGAGGGGCGGGCGGGACGGGCGGGGCGGGCGCGGCGCGCGGCAAGTGGGGCCGGCTGCTGGCGGGCGGCTCGCTGGAC
>NW_021132617.1:0-32500 GCF_004193835.3 Ostrinia furnacalis | reverse complement strand
TGCTATATGCCTGTACTACATCTTTAAAGATGAAATTAACTATCAAGACAAAAGGATCGTTGGTGATCCTGCAAGATTTCCTGCATTCCTTTCGTAAGTAATTAAACTGTCTTACGTTATTCTATAGAAAAATTACTTTCGATAATTTTGAATGAAATAGTTACATCATCGTCAAGATTTGATAAATAGGAACATTTGACTATATTGATTTTAATCTTAAGTACCAACTACGAGTAATAACAATAAAATAGAGAGAGCTTTTCAGTGAAAAATCCTCCTAATTTTTTAATTTATTTATCCTAAATGTTTTATTGATGAGCAATAAGGTATTAATAATTTTTGAGATTAAAATAGAATAGAATTCTTAGAAAAACATGTACATATTTATATCTTGTTAAAAAAACAATGATAATTTTGTATTTCAGAACGGTAATATTTGCAATGGAAGGCATTGGCGTGGTAATGCCTGTTGAAAATGCCATGAAAAAGCCTCAACACTTCCTTGGGTGCCCCAGTGTGCTGGTCATAGCCATGACTGCTATAATGCTGCTGTACGGATCTCTAGGACTGTTCGGATATTTCAAGTACGGAGATGTGCTTAGAGGTTCGATCACTTTGAACCTACCCGTCGATGACTGGTTAGTATTTAATTATGATCCTAGGTTGACCTTTAAAAAGCTTTTTGTCTACCTAATCACAACTTTTTAATTAAAATAGACTCTCCCTCTGATAAGCGTAAAATCTCAATCACTATCACACTTCGATGCTTCATTTTATGAGGTAGAATGAATGAAATTTTTTTAATTAGTTAACAAAAATAAATTATGATTACCTAAAATACAGATATTTTTTGGTACCTACATAGGTATGTACCATACCTACTGTAACTTTAATAGTAATTTTTCAGGCCAGCAATTTGTGCAAAATGCTTCATAGCGCTGTCGATACTGTTTACGTATCCCCTTCACTTCTTTGTGGTGATAGACATCATCACAAGGTGCACCAAACCATACATCAAAGAGGAACATCAGAACATCATACAAGTTATTGCAAGAACGGCAATCGTCATTTTTTGCGGTAAGATGAGATTTTACTCGTATAACTTCGTTCGTTCGTTCGTTCGTTTCAGCCGAAAGACGTCCACTGCTGGACAAAGGCCTCCCCCAAGGATTTCCACAAAGACCGGTCCTGCGCCGCTTGCATCCAGGTACTTCCCGCGACCTTCACCAGATCGTCGGTCCACCTAGTGGGAGGCCTGCCCACGCTACGTCTTCCAGCTCGTGGTCGCCACTCAAGAACTTTCCTGCCCCAGCGTATAACTTACTTTTGGTAAATTATAAAGATCATAAAACCCAGGACTGATACTGAAAACTCTAAAACCTGAAGGCATAGCAGTATAGTAATGTATGAAGGTGAAGCTTTACAAAGCACAGCCGTCAGTCTGAATAAACCAGCGATTGCAGCACATGAATTCCGACACGGGGATCATACGTATGACTTTTCCTATTGGCCCACATGATAGAAGGAAGGCAATTTGAGTGTAACTACTCAATACCTATTATGATTAGGCACCTAACAGGATTCTTATGCTAAGGAAACCCAAGTCTGTATTGGTTTGATAGCCAATTTTCCGAAATGAATAATTCCATTCATGGTGCTCTTAAGAAACTCTTTGCTTAGCCAATGTTTTCGAAATGTATGTACTCAGGAAGTTATCTATGCGCAGACCACCGATTTTTAGTCGGCCGATAGTTGGGCCCGATTCTAATTTTTATGAAGAATCAATCGGTGTAATGTGCGCACTTCCATCCATACATGCCCATACTGATTAACTGCCCGACTCTACTACGGGTCGACAAAAAATCGGTGGTGGTGGCGCCTAGGCTAAATTGACGAGATTAGATGCTATTGTAATGTAGAAAATAAAAAGACCCATACGATCCCCGTGAGAAGCAAGATATTTAACATAATATACTCTATAAGTATCAACGTATGTCTAAAATTGTATTGTCTCCGACGGAATTGAAGCCGTGACCCCATTGTCAAATCGTTTACTAACTACTGAGCCAAGGACGCAGAACGATGAACCGTACCGAAAATATACCAAGCGAAAATAAATTTACTATCTTTTTCGTCATAACAAATTATTTTTTAAATGTCTATCCGCTGGGCGTGTTTTGAAATAATTGGAGACTTGTAACAGTTGCTGTTTTAAACATAGTTACCTACTACTGAAAGTTATTCTGGACATTATAATTTTCTGGCTACTTTCTTTTTATAAGACATCATTCCTCACAACCAAAATAAAATGCCTGCTAAGCTTGCATGCTTTTGTTTCCTAGATCAAAATCAGACCACCAATATTTATACAAATCACTACAATTTAAAGTTATTTATTGATACAGATATAATAAATAATTGCCTTAGGGAAAAACCTCAAGATTATAAAGTAAATCAAGTATTTAATTACCAGCATTTTATTCATAAATACAACAATATCTTAAATGTTCATGCGTTACAGGTGGAATTGGCATTGCATTGCCAATGTTGGAGCAAATCATCAACTTGGTTGGTGCTCTTTTCTACTCCATCCTCGGGCTCATCATTCCTGGAGTCATCGAGACGGTGTTCCTGTGGGAAAACCTGGGAAAGTACAACTGGATTCTCTGGAAAAACATCTGTATCGTTCTATTTGGGCTACTGGCCTTGGTGTCAGGGTGCACTGTTACCATTATGGACATTATTGAAAAGTTGAATGTGAAAACTGAATGAAATGTGTTTTAAGCAATAGTAATAGAATTTTAGATAAGAAACTTCGAAGATATGAACACTTTATTTATAAGTCCATTCTACTATAATGCCTTGGTTAATAAAAAAAATTAGAAATCCAACATAGGTTTTAATTAATCCATTGTTCACACAGTCTGATTTCTCTATTGAGAAAAAAAAAGTCTTAATATAGCACACAATTTAAAAGGTTGTATTGCAGAAATTATTTTTCCACAAATTATTTTTAGCAGAACGAGCACTCTTTATTATCTTGGATTAGAACTGAAACTGACCTTTCCACCTGAAAGTGCCAATTTTATTTCCAAGTAAAAACTTTTTCATGCAACAAAAACTTCAGTAAAACTGATCAATTTATTGATGGATCAATTAAAATTAATGTGTAATTCTGTAAATCCAGGTATTCAGACCTTTGGAAGTACTTTCCGTATAGCACGTTAGATTTAAACACGTGGCTTCATTCATTGACTCCTGATTCACTCGTGCGCAGCGCCGCCAAGTGCGCAGTTGCTAAATAGAGCTGGCAAAATTTGTTATGAAATTAATATAATTTGTTACATCAGTTAAATCGGCATTTAGTAGATTATGCTATTTCAACTAGCTCTGCCAATTTAACGGCTTAACACTGCACTGATAGAGGTATTTTTAAAATACGTCCTTAAAAAAAACTAATGATTATACAGTTCCATTGAAAAACACTTTAGTTAATTGGAGTTTTCCAAGTGGAAAATGTTTGTTTTTAAACTCTTATTACATATTTAAAAATAAATAACGCAGACTAATACTAATTACATGTGAAGAAAACAATGTCATTTGGCATACAGTTTGCTCCAGTATGCGTAGGTTGTTAGTTAAAAATAAAGGCGCTAGGGTAATTAGCGAAACCATTGCTTTCCAAGCGAGAGAAATACTTTCCAACTATTACCTTTTTCACAAAACGTAGTTGTCAACATATATTTTTCAGGGGGCACAATAGCACACCGTAAATAAACAACAAACAAACAACGGTAACAACCTTCTCATATCATAGCAGGAAGGCGCTGGATGCAGGCCGCTACCAACCGTGCGATGTGGAAGTCATTGGGGAAGGCCTATGTTCAGCAGTGGACGTCCTGTGGCTGAAATGAAGATGATGAATCTTCTTATATCGTTTCTGTGTATTTTAACGCTTTTAATGTGAAATATCACAGTGATAATATCAAACTTGAACTACGAGTATATTTGTCACTTTCAATATTTATATTATAATCTCTATCCTTCGTACAGTGCTACTGAATTGTCTCTACATTCGCTGTATATTATTAATTCATCACTACGAATATCTTTGGTACAAAACAGTTCTTACGGTGAGACACAGATAACATAATATGTATTGTGCGTGCAGCTCTAGTAAGTTCCTTTTTCTGTCTCATGTTTATATTTATTTAAACCTATTGTTATTTAACTGACTTCTTTTAAAAACCTATTTACATATTCAAGGTCTCTATGAGCTCTCGGTATGAGCTAGAAGATAGGCATCGTTTAGTTTCTATAGGCTGCCGTATCGTCTATATTAAATTGCTAATAAGCTCTACAATTGTGAAGGGAATTGGTGAATTAACAATTTTCTGATTAAGATTAGGATTATTAGGAATCGTAATAATAGTTTAAAATTGGTTATAAAATACAATCGCAAAACGTAAATTATTTTTTATATTATAATTTCAAATTACCTTATAAGGTAGGACGTGGCTCAAGCAACGGAGCAACTTTCGTCAAGGCCCATCAAGCCGAGTAAACATAACATTAGTAACGGTATTTGTATATTCCTTACACGTTTTATTCATGATAAGTTATTGTCTTTTAAGTGTTATTTTATCCTCAAAAAGTTTAAAACTTGTTTCCAATTCCATACAAACGCTACGTTAGGCGCTATTCTCTACTTCAAGTCAATGTTCCCGCTAATTTATGCACAGTGGTGCATAGATAGATATATGAATCAGCAATTCTCATCTTTTTAGGATTCCGTGCCCTATTTTGAAATCACCATACATAAGATTTATGTGGGCAGTCCCCTGTATGAATGCACCAAGCTATATAACCAGTGGTTAGGTGGTTAGTAACCACCAACAGGCAAATATGGCGAGACATCGTGAGGAGAGCAACATCCTTCTACAACAATCCACACTCCTGACGACCACGACCACCATCAAGAGTGTAACGAACTGAGAAAATATAACTCTCAAACAGGATTCGATTTTCGATCGATAAAATGATCTCAACAAACCAGAGAATGACTAATCGACTCAATAAACGGAGCGTCGTTTTATTTATGGCAAACCAATCTCGTGACTCTAGCGAGTTGAATCGTATATTGATAAATTGACAGATCGTTACAGACCGGTTTTTGTACAGTATTAATAAAATTTTCCTTGTTTAACATCTTGAAGATCCGCAAGCGTTTAATAATCTTTTAACTCAGCAATGTGATAAAACTACGTGATTAACTAAGTATTATAAATCCCATGTACACATTCTTTATTCTAGATACCTACCAACATCCACTTACATCATTCTAAATATATCAATGTTAATTTATTTAAACTTTTAGCACACTTATAAACAATGCACTGTAGCTGTGTTTATATGGGAGTTGAGATAAAGGACTACTTCAATCTGCAATAAAGCTAATACGTATCAAAGGTCATGAGTTCATTTAAATTTAGTCGTTACAAAAGTAGAAAGCCATATTAATAATTATGTCAAATTCTTATCTAATTTTGGGAACTAACAATCTTAGCCCTTACGCTCTTCTCGCTGCCAGACTGTAGGTATCACGTGGGAATTTTCTAAACCTATTTATACAGACGCCTACAGTGTCAAGTGTGCCAAATATTCATATTGTTTTGTATTCACTTCAGTAGTTAATTAGGACTTGAGTTACTCTAACGTACGAGTATTAGTAATGAAGTTCCCGTACAATCTCAAAATTGGAAAATATTTTATTCAAAGCTGAACGTAAGTAGGTACATCTGTAAGGCAAAGAAGAGTTAGAGATAGCTTTTCAAAGGATTAAAATAAACAAAACGAATTTAATCTACCTAATGCTCAGCCAATTTTATCACTAGCAACCAATTCTCATGACAACGCGGCGCTATTTGTTTATTTATAGAAGCTACATGCAATGAATGTTGCTACAATAATAAGATTATTGTTTATGTCCAACCTAGCATTCCGTGACGTCTGAAATTAGAAACAGAAAACACAAAATGCGGATATTAGTGCAAAAGATAGAGTTTTCAGATGGATCCATTACGATAGTTTTCCTGTTCGAATTTTACTTGAATGCTTTAAGAAAAGCTCCAACAAACATTTAAACATACACGAAAACCGAAGTGCAGACTGGACATGAATACATTCTACGGGTACTTCTAACCTTCCGCATTTGGGTTTCCTTAGATTTCTCACTTCGACGAATTTTTACAGGTCTTTATTCTTTAGTATATGACTTGTAATTTATATTAAACTTTAATGAGAATGTATTAGTCTCATTATACTCACTGTTATAGCAAGAGAGGGCTACCAGGCATGCAGCGCGGCGATCTGGCTTTTTTAACGCAATCTTTCTCGTGAATACCATATCCCCACACGTAATCGGCTCAAATGAAGCGCATCTACTATGCAAGAAATGTAAGTAAAATGTATTTCATAAAACTGTATCAAAATATTGTGTTATTATTGGAAAGTTTTACAAAACAGTGACTGACAGGCGATTTCCTTCAGGAATAACTTAGCGGCTGAAAGATCACCTAATGGCATAGAAAACCTTTTTAAGCGTGTTTAAATAAACTTAACGTTAATTTCATCGAAATGTGTAGTTTTAGCTTCAAATCTTTTTGCCATAATAGTCGAATAATATGGCTCTTAAAAATATTAATTTCGATACAGTTAAAAAGTAAAGGTAAGTAAATATGACGTTTAAGTAGGTATTTTTTGTATTTTTGGAATAAATAACAGGACACTGCCCACTCTGAATTTATGTTACAATGTTTTACTGAACAAAGTGTACATATTTATAACATTCAATTCCTTAGTATGTGAATTCTAGACATAATTATGTTAATTACTTACATTCATGATCGCCCAGATTAATGTACATATAATTTGTGCCAAAAATACCGCTACATTCAGAGTACAATGTATCTCTATCACCGAACCGATCTCACTTTGAAAGATCTGTATGACGTAGCAACTGTCTAGTTCGAGATCCAATTAGAAAAAGGGAAACGCATTTTATTCATTAACCCCTGGGTTTTTCATTACACGTTTGCGCGGAAACAACATAATTATTACTATTAACCTGAGTAGGTAATCGGAGGAAAATGCTGATGAAATCACTCCGTTGGTTTACCAACATGATTGAATTTGTCTCTGAATCTAAAAAAAATACGTTGGTGACTTGAGTATAAAAAAGAAAATTACGGGGACTTATCCTACCACATTTTCCCACCACTGCAACTCCTGTATAGCCAGGATCTACAGTGAAGGTGCAATAGTATTAATAAGTGACATGAGTAAAAGTGATGAAATTTACGAGTAATTTTCACTGCTTTCAAGATTCGCCAATCTCTCTTCAACTCTACCGTCATTTTGGCAAGAAAACGAATTCATAAATAATAAACAATAGTAGCGAAATTTCATACCAAGCATAACAGACATAAACCCCAGGTTATTAAGCGATCTGGAATACGGGTGCTCATGCCAAAAGCGCATGTCTGTGAGGTATTATACTTAAGTATTTATAAACCTCATCATAGTAATACATAGCCGACCATTGACTGTTGCGACGCGCAGCGCGAAACATGTCGTGCGACTGCGTACATTATAAAACAAATATCGTAAACAAAACATAGCGTCAGTGAGTGGTTAATAAAGTTTCAGCAGGAATTTCAAGACTGTGATAATGTCAAATAGCTACAATATGAAGGAGTTCAGCTCGACGTAAGTTTATTAGTGTATCTTCAGTATTTTGTTATCAAGGATCGCGAATTAAAATCAACTCGTGATCGTCGATAAACTTTCTAATGTTACAGTTCGATACAACTGTAAAATTAAAGAAATTGAAAATGATTTTAGATTTAAAACTTATGCACCTTATCAATTCTAAAACACTCCAACTAAAAAACTCCAAGTTCTGCAAACGTAAGGTATAAGAATAAAACGGTCCTCATGTTTCAACAAATTAAGACACTTTTTTAAATAAATGTCCTTTAACTCTAATGTTTTCTTCTCTTTAAATCTTACAGCTATTTTGTCACAATCTAACTTTTTGATGCAAAGGTTATCCAATAAAAGTTCTAAGGTTAAGTTTCAAAGTTAATTACATATTTTATTACGCGCTAGCAAAAACATTTTGTAATTTCAATGACTAAACTAGGTAAATTGTAAGAATTTGACGACCAAATGAAACGAGTTGATACGATATTGATCTAACGTCACTTAAAAATACCTTTTGTGTAATATTTCATCGGGCATTATATTTCGCCGGGTTGAAATATTTACATTTCGTTAACGTATCTATTTGCTATCCGACAAACGAACGGCAAACTATTCGTAGAGCATGTAGGCGTTATAACGGCTTATATGAAATGGCGCCAAAGTTTGTGCAACTACGCGACAATTTTGCCAATAGATTTAAAAGGAGGATTTAATTTTTATCCACCAGTTTAAATCCGTACCGCGCGGGAATAACTTGACATGTCATTTTTGCGTACTTTTCAGGGGAGCGATTTTAAAGTTTAGAGTTCTCTGGTAAATCGGAATTAATGATAATTGATATTTTTATGATTGAAATAAGCTAATTTGATGCGTATCTTTCGATTGGCGTAAGAATTTGATTAAATTATCTTCTTAATCTATTAAAAAAAAGACTTGTCAAGTTGTGTACCGACGACTTGTCAAGTTATTCACCAAAGAAAAACAAACATTTAAGGTGTAAAAATTGGATTTAAGTTAATTATTTTGAATGAAGTTTAAGTAAAAAAACAAAACATAAAAATAGAAAAAAAAATTAGTAGATAGTACCTACCTATTGACTAAACTTATCCTTCTACTTTCAACTTGCTATTTAAACGTTAATTTAGTTTTAAACTATTGAAAATAGTAATAAAAGTAATAATTAACGCTTAAATATTATTAAAAATATATTTTCAGGGGTTGCTAAGTAAAAAATATTTAAAGACACTCGAAATCCTGACAATGTTATATTTTAAAAACTGCTAATGACACATATAAAATTATGATTATACGAATGTAATAGCTGGATAACTCCAAATATCCAAACTCTTGACAGTGTGCATAACTAGACAACTGCACATATCATGGATATGTTTAGTACTCAAAGGGGATCATAACTTGATAACTGTTTTTGTCAAATTATAAACGAAAATCCATAAATGTATAAGTCGACATATTAACAAATACATGTTCTGACATACATTGATAAATCGAAATATAAATGTTTGTACGAATAATATTAATTGGATATATCGTTATGTCAAATATTTATTGCCTAAATTAGAGATATTTACTTATGAACAAGAGCTGTATTTCAAGTATTTTTGGGTATTTCGAGTTGAGTTTTTTATACCAGAAGGGTATAAGGTAGAGGAAACGTTTAAGCTAATAAAAAAAAAAAGTGCAGGTCGAGATGTCAAGTTATTCCCGCGCGGTACGGAAATAGTTGTTCCTTTGTTTGTGCTAATAAGTAGTTTAAAAGGAAAATAATGTACGGTTTTATCGATTTACTACGCTTTTAATTTATACGTACCTAACATTAGGTGCCTACACACCGGAATATTCTTTGATACTAAGCAAGAAAGAAGAATGGAGATATAATTTTAATGAAATAGTATTCTGTTCTTTCTCTACTGGCTGTGCACAGTATTGAAGGTATAAGAAAAAGTATCTAATTAAAATTGGTATTCTTCTTATAGGAGATAGCTTCTTCGATAATAGTAGGTAGAGAAACCACAACAAAATTTCTGCATTATATTGTGGGAAATATTCTTACACGCCATAACAATATTCTGATTAATAAGTAATAATTACTTATTTTAAGTTTCTCCATTAATGAAATAGGTTAACTTAATTGGTTGTATTCTCAGCAAGGACAACAAAAGTGCGTTTCTAATTATTATTGTCATTATAGAAGTGACGAGTTAACGTAATATTATTTCGTCATTAATTAATAGACAATAACATGAATCACTGATCCCTACACAGACACATTTTATTAACGATTTGGAAATCTGCCAGTCAGCAAACTGAAAATGTATCAACTGATGATGTCTATTCATGTAATTTGTATTTCGCGTATCTACCTACATAAAATGGCTTTCGGTCAGATACCTTTAGAAAGGTTCTTGGTTCAACCTCAGTTGGGAAAAATCTTCGTGCAATTATTTTCAGTTTCGATTGGATCTGACAGTGCAGTACCTCTAGTAGGAAAAACTTTCGAGTTCGTTTCGTTGCGTATTCAAAGTGTCATCGAAAAATTTTGTATGAAAAATTAAACAGCGCCCCCTAGGGCGGCTATAATATAGGGGGCGCTGTTTAATTTTTCATACAAAATTTTTCGATGACACTTTGAATACGCAACGAAACGAACTCGAAAGTTTTTCCTACTAGAGGTACTGTAGCAGCTGTAGGCTTGAATCGACCAGTTGCCAATCCTTTGGTTTTTGACGCATTTACCAGTTGGTAAATTAAATTACTTTAACAGAATCTGTCAATTAAACGTCTTGTTTTACTGCGAATGCGAAATAACTTCTTTGCTTTCCTACTTGCACCACACCGTCACACGTAGGTATTACAAATTGCCTGTATGTTTGTTTACTTTTACAAAATAAAGACAATTAAATAAAACCTCAACTTGTTTTGGTCCAGTAGGTGATAGATAAGTTAGGATAATGCAGACACATCCTTGAATGAACTTAAAATAAACTCGTTATTTGAGAAACGTTCTAAAATAAGTTTCACTCCGTAACTAAGTGCAATGCAACAAAGTTGCAATCTTTAGCAGATTAGGTAAAATACTTAATCTCAACAGTTAAATCATTTTTATTTTATTCTGAATGCAAAGAATAGTTATTTTAAGGTCGTCGGTCCATCGAGCAGGCGGGCTTACACACTCATGGTCTTCATTCGAGAATCAAGTTCCTCCAACTTTCCCTTAACGATTATTATCTATAACGAGTTCCCAAACAACGACCTTTCCATGATGATAATGCATGTCCTTAATATGTCTCAGTCTTGCGTCAGATCAGCCACAACGCACTTTTTCCGTAAGTTAAAAAGTAGGTTACATAAAATTATTCCTCATGATTAAGTTGTAAGTTGCAGTGATCTAGCGTCCAATCAACATTTTCCTTAGAAGCCTTGATGTGTCAACATAATTTTCCGGATAGTCAGAATGTGGAAACTTGTTTGACGCAATGATTTTACCATACATTCCTACTCACAAGTATATTGGATGCGCAATACACTTATTAAGTAGTTACTATTTTATAATATCTTCCTTAAAGTCTTTATCCTTGGTCTCACCACCATGCTTTATAGTACGTCATTTTATTTTACCTCTAGTTTACGTAAGGATCAAGTGACGCTTATTAAATTTACTTATCTCTTAGCGATTAAATACAATTTTACTGTAGTAGTTTCATTGTATGAGCTGCTACGTTTAACACTTATCATTATCTGTGGTTTAACTAATTAATTCCTTGAAATGAAGGCTTTTGTTTAGGAATAGTCGACCTTTGCTTAACAAGATTTAATTTTAAGTTATATCTCATAGTTACCTAATACATTTATAAATGCACAAGGCTAGTCACTTGAGATGATGATTATCAAATTCGATGCGCGTAGGTACTGTCATCATCAAAATAGTGCCTACTACAAAAGTGCACAGGCAAGGATACTACGCTGCGCCCGCGCTACTACAAATATGTCGGCCTTGGCATATTTTGACAAAACAACAATGTTCCTGTGCCAAATTTTTGCTATAAAAATACCGGTAGAAATTTTAAGCGATGCATGAAAACGTTTCCTCTGTATTTCTTATGTACCAAAAAATTTGTTATACGACAGACAAATCCATAATCATAATAACTCTAAAATTGTAATGAAAAACCACAACAAAGATCGGCTATTAATGTAGGAAAACAACAAATACACAATAGGTCTTATGCCCGTTTTTACAATCAATACTTAATTTTTAAGTGACCCCACCACCATACCACTATAGTGGTAACACATAATACGAATTTTGTTTGGTGGTGGAGTCGCTTAAAAATTAGGGATTGATGGTGAAAACAGCCATTAGAATCCTTACTTCCTAAAGAATGCCAAACGGAAGTTGCGAAAGTTTAATGTTAGTAGGTACCTATCTAGTCACATTCAAGATTCCGTATCATTTCATCTACACACGGGAAGAGAGAGAACTAAAAAAATAGAGCACTACGAACTCGCACTCCTATGGAATACTGAAAATTAACTTGAAAAGGCATTGGTCGTTAGTTAAAATCTACAATCAATACCTATAAACAGAATGGTTAATGCCAATTTAACCGTTATTAATGAATATGTCTTTTGCAGAGCCATAATTACGGACAATGTAAGTTACCCGTCGACTCTTACAATAAACACAATCAACACAAAATGTAAAGAAGAGGAACTAGAAAAAGCTTATGACCCATTTGAAAACAGAAAATTGGAACATCCTAATTCGTAAGTATTTTATTTAAATTGTTAAAAAAATATTTGTATAAGTTCAAGTAAAAGTATGGAGTATGCACTTATATTGTAAAGTTGAATAACCTTTTTTTTATAACAAAGCCAAGTAAAATAAAATCATGAAATTAATTCCAAAAATAAAGTCACCTCTATACAGGGTTTCAGTTGGCGCTACAGTTGCCTCTAAACTATCTCTTCTTGTCAATGATCATTTTTCTTTCTTCTTGCAGGGATGTGCAGTCCTTCGCAAATCTCCTGAAGTCATCTCTTGGATCCGGCATCCTGGCCATGCCTGCCGCTTTCAAGAACGCGGGCACTGTCATCGGCATATTTGGCACCGTCATCCTCGGCTACATTTGTACGCATTGCGTCTTTTTACTGGTACTTAACTTTTGTCTAATCTCAGATCTTAAATTGATGTGAGAAAATTCGACATCACCATGATAAGAACTTTATAATTAGGAGAAAATTTCAAGATTTTTTAAACGAGACAATTTCGAATCTCATATTCAAAAACTCTATGCTGACTCTATTTTTTCATCAAATATCGATTATTCCCAGTCGGCTATTATCGACTTATTATTGGTGTTGAAGATGTTCTTTAATAACATTAACATTGATTTTTTCCAGGTTAAAACTTCACAAGATGTCTCGAAGGTTTCGAAAGTCCCTTCACTCGGATACGCTGAGACTGTGGAGGCAGTCTTCGCTACAGGTCCTCAACCTCTTAGAAGATTTTCACGAGCATCTAGGTCGGTAAAAGAATTCCTATCATCTTATAAAAATAAAGGATAAAGTGGAACTAAACTGCTAGTTATTTTTTTTAAAGCACAATAAAATTTACCACACATTAAAATCAAACTCTAGGTAGAATCACGTAATCCATTAATTAATTAAGTTTTCTTATCACTTTATTAAAAGTGAATTGGTAATTATATAAATGTCATGTCATTGAAGGTATCACCAGTATCACTTAGATAAGTTTAAATGTGTCTAAAAATTGTCACAAACCAAGACTAAATAAATATACCTATGATATTTTATCAGTAAAGCTATTCATGATGATAATTCTGATTCACATGGTGAGTAGTATCTTTGTGCAAAGGAGTATCGTACCAATTAAAGTAAAAATACAAAGTCGACCGCTTCTCCTTGAGTTTGATATAATTAGTCACAGTCGATCAAAAGACCAAACGAATTGAAATCGTCTTTGAATTTACGGCGTAGTAGTGCGATGATTTGTAAAAATAAATACTTTTCAGTATAGTACTAATAGTTATTTTAGCCACCAAAAGGCCTGAAGCTATATTTACCGATACATACAATGTTAATGGCAATGTAACAATAGTAATAAATTCTGTTATGTAAGTATAACATTTGATCAGTATGATGGATCTATGTTACATAATGCGCATCTGATGCATTGCTTACCTAATTAAATCCTATAATACTTTATACATATAGATCATCTCCGAGATAATACAATACATACGTGAGCTTATCCAATGATGATACAATGTGGTTTCTAATTAATATTTATTAACCACTCCAGAGTCTTACTTCATGTAATTAAGTATGGAGAGCTATGAGAAAAATCTCATTCAGAACCATGGTCATTTTCTACTCTAGGTAGGTATAGATCGTTTCATCCACGAAGATGCGCCCTACCAATTTTTGGTCGAGGGAAGTGCGGGGAGTGGGGTGTTTGATCACATGCACATGCACACTACAATAATGATGCTCGGATTGCTCATGTCATGGATAATTTAGCGTCTATACCGATAACACTGAAACGTTAGCGGAAGTTTTCGTGGATGAAACGATCTGTAGGCCTTACTTATTGCTGGCTCTGGTATTACTTTTCAGCATTATAAAAGCAATTTAACCAGTTGTAAGCATTATCTTCAATTTGTTTTCTTTTTTTATTTCAGAATATTTATAGACTGGGCTATGGCTTTTACGATTCTTGGCGCCTGTGCAGTGTATGTCATATTGCTCGTCGATTCTGTTGTACAGGTAAGTTGGAACCTCGACAGCTCTACCATTTCGTAACGTAACAACAATGTTGCTGATACACGTGAAATGAAGTAAATCTATATATATAAAAGAAAGTCGTGTTAGTTACTTCGCTTATAACTCAAGAACGGCTGAACCGATTTAGCTGAAAATTGTCAGGGAGGTAGTTTAGAGCCAGTAGAAGGACATAGGATACTTTTTATCCCGTTCGAAATTAAAAAAAAGTCTGCTTATTTATTGCCATTAAGGCGGATCAAAGTTCGCCGGGTCAGCTAGTTACTACATAATTATTTTGATATCAGATTAGGATAGTCTATTTTTATCAATGCACGTATTTTCATTTGAGATTGTACTCATGAACAAACCTCCTCTACCTCTACCTTCCTACCTTGAAAAGTATTCATTTAAATACCTAATTTGAAAATTATACCGTTCTCGTTTTCTTCTTCCAGGTTATAAACCACTTCTATCCAGAAAACAAGATAACCAATACGATGTACTGTCTCATGTTCTTGGTGCCAATCCTGATTTTTACCCAGATCAGGAATTTGAAGTACCTCGCCCCATTCTCTGGCTTCGCGAATCTGCTACTAGTGCTGACATTTGTCATCTGCCTGTATTACATTTGCACCGACTTCCCGGATATCGCTTATAAGCCCATGTCTGTCGATATAGGAAGACTGCCCTTATTCATCGGGTGAGTTTCAATTTTACATTCTGTTTAGCCAAAAATTGTAGAGTTGAACTCTTCACTTGGAGAATATGACTGATTTACGTTCTCAGTATAAAAGCACTTGTAATTGGTCCCTTAACATAGGCACCTAATAAGTAATGGTTTTATGTTTGCGTCAGAAGTGCAGTTATGAATCAACCTGATTTTCCAAAAATAATATGAGTAAACGTTTTTCCAAAAACAATACGAATCCATTCAGTCAACTGCGCTTTTGATGACATAATCGAAAATTATGACATCATGGTTGATGATCACATTGATATCACCAGCACAGTTAGTAGAGTCATAAAGGCTCATGAGTAAAATTGTTTAATTATACTCTACCTAATAACTCTATCCATTTTATACATACCTACTTAATTTATATGAAAATCTATTTCAGCACAGTTATATTCGCAATGGAAGGCATCGGTGTTGTGTTGCCAGTTGAGAACGCCATGGCCAAGCCGAAGCACTTCCTCGGCTGCCCTGGAGTCCTCAACATCACTATGACCGTGGTAGTCGTACTATACATGCTGATGGGAGTCTTGGGCTACGTCAAGTACGGAGAAGATGCTTTGGGCAGTATCACGCTCAATCTACCGACGGATAAAGGCGAAATGTAAGATGATCTACCTACTTTAATTTCTCTTTTTATCGATATTACCTAAAATCGTAAAATCAGGATCAATGCTATTAGTCGTATCTGTGGTTGTAATGTAGTTTTCAAGAGACTTATTTCCACTGGGATTCTACGATTACGAATTGCTAAGGATTGCCGCACACGGGGCACCTGCCACAACGACAAAAGGCTGCCACTGGCATATATACATAAATTTTTGTAGTTATGGCCGGTGGCCCGTGTGCGGCGACCCTATAGCTTCAGTATCAATCAGTAGGTAACCCCAACCGTTACAAAATCCACACACAGCTATTAAAACTGATGTTCATGTCGGCCCTTTGGTGTAGTGGTTCAGAACGGACTACTATGTCGAGGGATCCCGGGTTCGATTCCCGGCCGGGCAGAAATTGAAATGATGAATTTTAATTTATGTTGCCTATTTAATTTTAATTCATTAGGTATGTATTTAAAAAGTATATAATAAGTAGTATTATCCGTTAAGCTAGCACCCATAACACAGGCATATAAGTTGCTTACTTTGGGGCTAGCTGGCGCTGTGTGAAATTGACCAAAGAATTATTATATTTATTATTTATTTCATTCATTCAAATTTCAGTCCAGCGCTACTGGCCAAGATTTTCATCGTGCTGGCCATCTTCTTCACATACACGCTGCAGTTCTACGTGCCCATGGAGATCGTGTGGCGCAACACTCAGGAGCACGTGGCTAAGAAGTACCACAACATCGCCCAGTCTGTTATGAGGGCTGTCTTTGCGATTCTCACGGGTAAGTTCTACAACAGAACGTCCAATTAAAAACTAAAAATAAAGGTAGGTACCTATAGTCTGATGTGCTGTCGTCTGTATCTCTACATGGTACCAGTAGGTAAGTAGGTACCTATTTAATTGAGTACATCGATGTTATAAAATATATAAATGATACAAATTGTCTGTGTTGGTATGCGATTTGTAAAAGCGATGCATCTTGCATTTACTTATATCCTGATGTCCTTACCTTTGGATTCGGGATGTGGTCCTAATATGCCTACATGAATTATGAAACTGACTTATCGCTTCTGTGAAAAGGGACTGAACAAATAAAAGTGATCTTTAAATTATCTAAATTTCACTCACCCTGAACTTCAATACTTGACACGAATGATTCCAGCCATTTAAGGTTCATCCTTACCCGCTTAAAGGCCTATTCAGACCTAAGCGGTATTCGCTACCATCTGCGGCAGAGAAAACCCAGTGGGTATGCGGTAATAATACTGTTCAGACCTAAGCGGTATTCGCTACCGTCTGCGGCAGAGAAAACGCTCTAGCCGCGGTACTTGATACTAAATACCTGAGTGAAACCCGCGTGGTATGTACTTCTACCCTCAGCGGCAGCGAATATCGCTCAGGTCGCTCTAGCCGCGATACTTGATACTAAATACCTGAGCGAAACCCGTGCGGTATGTAGGTACTCTACACACAGCGGCAGCGAATATCGCTCAGGTTTGAATAGGCCTTTAGTTTAAAAAATATTAAGTACAAGTGTCTTCTTTCTTTTCGTTTCAGTGATTGCCGCAGCCACCTTACCCCGGCTGGAACAGGTGATAGGCCTTGAAGGAGCGTTCTTCTATTCATTCCTCGGGCTTATCGCACCTTCCATCCTGGACTTGATATTCAGATGGGAGAGAGCTCTCGGCAAATACAAGTGGATCCTCATCAAAGATACGCTTCTAATATTGTTTGGCTCGTTCGTCCTTGTGACAGGAGTAACGCAAAGTATCAGAGAAATTATCCGGACTCATAATTCGTGAAACAACTGTGACTGTGTTAATTTGCTTGTAAATACAGTATTACCTTTATTTTTGTATTAATATTAAATAGATTATAATATTTGTGGTTTTGATTGTCGAATAAACCCTCGATTTTTATGATCACGTGATGCAAGAACATGATTTTTCATTCAAAAAACTGTCTTACACCTTCTGATTGAACCTCAATCGAACCGCTTTATGTTGTGTAATTTAAGTAAAGTATAAGTACAGTCATTACTTATTATTTAAATTTAAATTGCATTCGGAAAGATAATCATGCAGGCACTGAGCAAGTAATGGTATGCAGGCATACAAAATTAAAATAATTACTGGGGAGCGAGACGAGAAGCAAACTTTTTTTAATGACTTCGTGTGCTTTGCATTACTCTTATGGCCAGTGACGAATAATTTAAATTAAATTAATTAATTAATTAAGTTTACTGTTTATTCAAGTGATAAAAAAATGAAATAAACAGATTGTACCTACAATATCATACGTAAAAATTACATTGTAGATTGTTTTAGTAAATAAATAAAAGATGATCCCCCACATTAAGTACAAACAAGACGTATTAAATGATAAATTAGGGAGTATAAAAGTAGTAAAGATGAGGCACTTTACGAAGACCAGCACCGACAATACTAACCATTCTTGTTCCTTCTTTTCCTGAATTTCCCGATTTTCCCGCAGAAAATTCGCATCGCAACCTATAGCCCATCTTTGGGTAATGCACAATTGCACTAGCCGTGAAATCCATAAAAAAGTAACCATAAAAAAAACAAAAGTCAGCAGAAATCCCGCCAATTTTCAAATTCTAATCTAACTAAAATCGACTAATAAAAACTTTTATGTATATCGTTCTAATAAATTTAATAGTGCACCAAGTGTGTTAATTATATTTTGATAATAATTAGGTCTACGGAGCTTCAAAGAATTGATCTTTTCCTGTAAAATGTAGCTCCTATCAGCGATGTTTTGTAATTATTCGTCTGAAGATCTATTTCGGGAGCATTGTCATCACTGAAAACAGCCGAGAGAAGTTGGTAAATCATATCTTGACCAAAAATAAAACCTTCCAAAGGTGCCAGCAAGACTGTTTATAAATTCCTCTCACTTCACTTGCGTAGTTGCGTCTGTGTAGTCGTAATCAGCTGACTAAGCCGAGGTGAATGTTCGTTAGTGCTTGAGGAAAATCTTTCCATTTTAAATTAAATTAAATCACCTACAGTTCAAATTTATGTGTACCTGATTGTGTAAGAAACTTAAAGAAATAAAATGCCGCTGACACTTAACTCTAAAATAGTAAGTAAATTAATTTTGTCTAAAATACATTTAGAGGTTATGTTTTTATCACTAAAACAATCGTTCAAACATAAATCGAGGGATTATTACTAGATTTTTGATGATATTATTTATTTATCGGCTGTATCTAATCTATTAGATAGGTAGTTCCGTGATATTTGTAATGCATTGAGTTTATTCTCTTGTAAACTATTGGTAAGGCAGCATGATGGTTGAGAGCTCGTCCTCCTCGTTGGTTTGTACAGTTCCGCTACAAAGCGTGTCGTGCTGTCAATTAATTCACTATCAATCAATTTTGCCGCTTGCGGTTTGTGATCGTTTTCATTGTGCAACGTTTACGCTTAAATAGTGTGTACCATCAACGAAGCGCTTGATTTATGCGAGATAACAAGTTCAAGGTGTCGTACATTTGTGTGCTTGCATTGGTCCATCGCTGTTTTACGCGGTCGGTCGTGTAAGTCGAACAACACTGCCTGTAATTACGTAGCTCCAAAGGTTACTTTTAAGTTATATCATGAGTAATTTACAATTTGCTGTGTCCGAGTTTCTGGAGAGAGTACCAGTATGTATTTTTTGTTTTGTTTTAAATTACCTTGAAACATTTACTTGCCACTGGAGCCTCCAGCTTAGTTTAATTTTGTGGTGTCTGCTTTGATTAAATGCCTAGAACTAAAGTTTACTTGTCAATTTTACTATAAAAACCTTTTTAATTAGGTAGCCACTCACATTTTATGCCTAATACCCAACCAACTTATTAACCATAGTTCTAGCAGTTCTAGAGTGTTTTGTTTAAATTTATTATTGACATTGAGTTGGTGTCAATGTTACTCTGCTAAATCCTACCTAGATAAAATTCGTAAAAATTTTCAAAGTCATGTAATTTAAATGAACATGTAGGTAATTTGAATATTTCCTCATACAAATAACATTAGGTAAATGAAATTGTTGAACAGTGTAGGTATAATATGGTTACAGTCATAATAATTCAGGAACAAGTGTCAATAATTTCAGAATGGTCATTAATGTTGCATCATTATTTTATTTTTAATTTAATTGCAGGTCTTGCCATTAGTTGTAGGCGTTGGGTCAGCAATAGTCCTTGTGACGGTTGTTGCCAACTGCTTATGGGGCAGGAAGAGTAAAAAGCCGAAGAAGCTTGTCGCTCTTGTGGACCCAAATGTGAAATATGCCCTGCCTTTAATTGAGAGGGAGGAAATCAGCCATGACACAAGGAGATTCCGGTTTGGACTACCGAGTCATGATCATGTTTTAGGTAAGTCTTGTGATTTTGCTTGAAGTTTTGTTAATTGATCATAGACAAACTAAACTACAGAACAGTTAACAATTTGTTGACTGTTTAATTGTGTTTTGATTATTGATTGACACAAGTTCTAAATTTGAATTTCATACAGTTTGGCTGGGTTGCGCCATCTTACTTTAACTTTGACAAATGTTAAAAATATCTCAAACTCCATACAAAAAACACCGGTTATAGTTACGGTCAACTCAGCCGTAGACTAATCCTGCAACTTAAATAAAATTATTTTAACCTCATCTTATTTTCAGGACTGCCCATTGGTCAACATATCCACTTATCGGCTAAGATTGATGATGATCTTGTAATCAGAGCATACACTCCAGTATCAAGTGATGAAGAGAAGGGCTATGTTGATTTGGTTATTAAGGTATTTATGTTAAAGTACACTACACATTATTTATTTGATATGTTTATTTATAAGTAGGTACCAGCATTTATGATTTTCCTATTACTTTAGGTGTACTTCAAAAACGTTCATCCAAAATTCCCTGATGGAGGCAAAATGTCTCAACACTTGAACAACATGAAGCTTGGGGACACTATTGATGTTCGAGGACCATCGGGCAGGCTTCAGTATGCAGGAAATGGAACATTCATGATCAAAAAGATGAGGAAAGACCCACCAATCAAAGTTGTTGCAAAGCAAATGAACATGATTGCAGGTACAAAATCCATATTAATATTTCTAATCTTAACCTGATTGAAACCACATTTGGTTCTTAAATGCCTGCCTACCCCTATCAGATGATCCAGCTGGATGTCATCATCATGTCATTTAGTTCCTCTAATTATTTACCTACCTGAGGCAAATGGAAGATTTAATCTACACTTTCCATGCTGACCCAAATGGGCTACCTGACGAAATATTATGTTAACAAAATGTTCATAGAGATCTTAATTAATATGGTTTTATTATCCAAATGTTTGATTAAGAACTGACTAACCAGACAGTATGACTAGCACAACTCTACATGAGTAGTTTAAATGACTAGCAATTTTTCCCTGAATATTTCTTTAATCTTCAGTTCTATGAATCAATTTTTAGAGCTCAAAATACGGTTGTGCACGTTTATTAAGCACCACATTTTTATCTAATGTATTTATTTTTATATTATTTCTCTTTAAAAGATTAATAATTCAGCATTATAAAAAATTTTTAAGTATGTAGGTATTGTTAATTTAAGTGTGCCAAGGTAGTTAACCTAGCATTATTCAACAAAATTCGATCTACAAACAAAATATGTAACTACTGTCCGTGCCGTACATGCGTCGGTTTTGGACCTGGATGTTAATATTTGAAAAAAAAAAGTGATAATAATATTATCTAAATAATAGTCTTTATATTTTCACAAGAAACGATAATTATGAGTCAGTCTTTGTCAAACTGCCCAGCCCACATAAACCCAGCCTAAAACCACATGGTAATAGTCCAAAGTTCAAATTAGATCTATTGGTACAAAGGTATTTTAGCTACCTTCTTTGGTCGCTTCGTTCGATCTTTGGTTCTTTTAAGCAATCTGTTTGTAATTTTAATTTATACATAAGTAGCCTACCAAAAACACAGATAAGGATTAGAGCAAAAATAATCACCATTTAATCACTTGGTTATCTATTTGAAAGAAACTCTAGCTAACTTGATTGTTATTTTTAGTACTTAAACACTATTAAAGACTTTATTTTTTAAGATTATGATATAAAATATTATGGCATAGGCTTATTTTAGATAGCACTGGTTTTTCCGATCACTATTGTCTGTAGCACTATCAAGATTAGGCGGGTTTTAGAATCGCGCTGACCGCTCGCTGATCGTCGGCGCTGACGCTTCATACATTTCGGCTGTCAACGGCGTCAGCGCTGACGGTCAACGTGCGTCAGCTTGACTCTAAAACCAGCCTTAGTGCTAGTTTTTTGATAAGTAAAAAATAAGTGAATACCTAAAAAAACAACATAAATATGTAATGAAATTATTATTCAAATAATAATTATTATTTAAATTATAATTATATAAAATAAAACTTATAGACATTTGTCGATCAAATAATACATTTATCCTAATTCTTAACACTGATAGAAGACAATGAAAGTGTCTATCTTTAGTGTTAACAAACTGATAAACCAAGTGCTAATGTCATTAAACTTTGATATTTACAAAGGCTGAATGTTCCACTAGCATTTGATAAGTAGTAGAAACAATACAGCTTGCGAACCATAAGTCACGTAGTGTAGTCACATAATACCAAAATTAAATCTAATGATGCACAGTCTATTTTGATCTTTTACAGACGACAGCATAATATCAAGCTAAACTGCAGCATCTATGTAGTTGTAATAAAAAGGTGCTATTTGTGCTGCTGATTATACCATTGTAACTCAGATTGATTGTAGCACATATTTAAATGTGATATTTACTAACTGCAATAGAATATCCGTTAGACATGTTTACACGACTGAACAATGCAACCCTAATCCAAGACTAGACTAGACAGGTGTTCTGAATGAGTCAGTTGACCATTTGGTCATCAATCATTACTTTATTGCCGACTACCTTTTGCCCGCCGCTTCGCCCGCGAGAATTTCTATCACAGAAATACTTAAACGCGCGCCTCCGAAAACAGGGATAAGAAAATTGTTTGTTTTTAGCTAAGTCTCTATAAATATGTCATCTAAATATCAGTGCTTTAAACCCATAAAAGACAGAAGAAATATAGATCTCACCATATTTTTAACGTTATTGCCTTTTCTTAAAGACCAGAAACATTTTTTTTTTACTTGCTGTAATCTTAGGCTGGGTTGCACCATCTTGCTTTAACTTATAACAACCGTCAAAAGTATGTCAAACTCCATACAAAAAACACCGGTTATGGTTATAGTTTACAGTTACAGTGGTTAAAGTAAGGTGGTGCAACTTGCCTTAGACTTAAACCTTTACCTGGTAGTGGCAGAATTGTTGCCACCATATTTTGAACCTTATTGAGAAATCATAAGGTACAAAAGTAATGTAAAGTATTTTTTTCTATACCAGTTAAAGGGTTATGGAACGTGAAATGGTGACAAACAGACCGACTCACCTTCGCCTTTACAATATCACTAATATTTTGTGACTATTTGTATTTACAGGTGGCACTGGCATTGCGCCAATGCTCCAACTGATCCGGCACATCTGCCGAGACGTCAACGACCGCACCCAACTGCGGCTGCTCTTCGCCAACCAGACGCAGGAAGATATCCTGCTGAGGAACGAACTGGAGATGTACCAGAAAGACCACCCGGACCAGTTCAAATTGTGGTACACAGTAGACAGGCCTAGTGAAGGTGAGTTTCTGAAGTTGGAGTTTAAAGTTGAGTTGCACCACCTAATTTTGACCATAACCAGGCCTGTTCATCTCCGCGAGTTTACATCGAAAACAAAACACGCACGATTGCCCCCTACAAGAGTACTATTCGACAAGGCCTCACATACGAGCGAACATTGACTCACGCACGCGTATTCTTGTGTATGATGGAAAAAAATAAAGAAAATGGTGTACTAAATACTGTGCAGTATTTAACTGCCTAAATAATAATAAAAACACAGAATGTACTTTTTTAAGTTGCCTCAAGACACTGAGAGGTAAATAAGTAGTTAATATTATTCATGATAATTCATGCTAAATCATGTATTTCCTCCGCCATTTTCTGCAGATTGGCACCACACGTCACATCATTTTACCGAAGTCAGCCCTATAGCTTCGGCGCAGTACCGATCACTGACGTTTGTCAACAAAACTTCTGACAAACTTGCTTGTCTCTTGAGACAAGCTAAATTACACCATATTGTTATTGACATTGAGCATACATTTTTTTAAATACCTTCGCGAAGTAAAACTTCTGTACGTAGTACTTATTATTATTCTGTGCCGTAACTATAACTATAACAATTGACGTTAAAGTAAGATGGTGAAACCCAGCCTAAAACCTCTAGTACGAACGCTGTTAAAGAATCTGCGGGAAATCCGAAAAACATTAACCAAAATTTCGAATGTTGCTATCCCTCTCACGCAAAGCGAGATACCCGGCATGAACGATAGTGACAGATAGACCCGAAATTACGTATACAGGGTGTCGGAGTAACCCTGCTGTATTTATACTCGTACCGTAAATCCATGTGATTCTCATTAGGTCGTCGGGCCAGTGATTTGTACTGTCGCAGCTGCTGAGTAGCATTAAGAGTTACTTATTTAAACAAAACTCTTTAGTAATCTTGGGTATCGACGTTCGCCTGGCCTGATATTTTGCGTAGGTACCAAACTACAATGTCATCGTCCATTGCGGGTTCGAATCTCATTTAGTGCAATGAGGGTTTTCGCGATTGAAAAATCCGCCATATGGCAAAACGTAGACGCGAGGTCCAAATGCTGCATGATTGGTTATTTTTGACATGACATTGACAGATATGTCAAAATCCACCAATCACGCAGCATTTGGACCTCCCGTCTACATATTACCATCTGGCGGATTTTTTAATCGCGAAAACGCTCATTAGCGTTGGTATTTAGAAACTTAAATTGAATTCGTTTTGATATACATTTGATACCAACCGAAACCATGTTTAATTATTATCATTTATATCTTTACTATCTTTCAGCTGCAAGTGTGTTACTATCTTGCCACGCACAGACCAATTATAATGATATTAAATGCCATTCAAAATATCTATCAGTCAATCAATGTTATAAAAACTACGTGATTCTGTACTGCATACAAGTTATAAATGTAAATGCTATCACATAATGTTCTAACCAATCGATAATATTTATCTATAAGTAGTTACATAATGAAAAGCGCACAGATAAGACGCCTACGTATTCAATACTATGACACGAGGTCACCTTACGCTGTAACGTGGGTTACAGTATCTTTAATGGCGGACGTAAAGCTAAAGCGTAGAACAAATAAATAATTAATTATTTTTACACAGATCTTGAGGGACAGGTTGGCAAAAACTCAGATCACTATACCGAACATGATATCGTCTTTTAGAAAACAAAATTCCAACGTCATTCATTTGTTGTTTTTTCTTCGCTCTTCTGGTACAGTCCAAAACACAACTGACAATTAACTCATTACAACCAGGTAAAGTAAAGAGCACTATGTAGATCGAACACAATAAATGGCTTCTATCTGGTTAGCTGGTCTAGCTATAGTTCATCGGTTGTCTTTCGACGTTAGTTAAAAATTCACTAATCTGCATGTTAATTACAGTTTTACGTCATTAGGTTACTTTTTATGTGAATTAATGTACATTGTTTAAATAGTTTGCGAAATCTTTTCGAAACAAAGACATTTGATAACAAAAGGGTCACTTAAAAATGTAAATCAATGACAAACATTTTCAGTATATAATTAAAATGAAACTAGTACCTACCTTAATTTTATGACTCGTTAACCACAGCACTGCTAACCATTATGAATTATTATCCTTATATACAGAGACTAATTTTACATTGCAAAATCGCTCCTAAAACTACAATAAAATTCATATTTCTCTTTATCTAAAATCTATGTCGAATATTCCACTGTATTTAATCTATTCTAACATTCAGTATTCGTATTCCATACCTACCTTTTACTTACAGGATGGACATACAGCACCGGTTTCATCAACGATGAAATGATCCGCGACCACCTCTTCCCTCCGAGCAATGACGTCATCACACTCATGTGTGGGCCACCACCGATGATCAACTTCGCCTGTAACCCGGCGCTGGAGAAACTAGGTTACTCAGAAGACCTTCGCTTCGCCTACTAAGGTTATTATTGGGGTAGTATTTAAACGAGTGACTGTAAATTTATGTTGTAAGTGTCTAAAATAATTAATGTGGGCTAAAGAATTACTAAGTGAGCGACTGAGTGCGAGTGACGAAAAATCAAAAGAATAGCAACTTACAAAAAAAAATTGAGTTCCTTAAAATACAAAATGAGAAGCTTCATAATATAAATTTGAGCGACCTATTTTGATTGAGGGTCAACGTTAGGTCCTGCATTTTTTTCAACATTTGGCAAATGGTTTTTTTATACTGAGCGGTTATTTTGAACTTTAATGAAGTGTTTCGAATGCAAAAACTACTTTGAAAAATACTATTATATGAGCAGCGTATTATGAGCCCACATTTAAATAAAAAATGATCTTATGAAATAAATATTTGACGGAACACTATTCTAGTAGCGAAAAAAATAAATTATTAAAATTTAAGGGTAGGTAATCAAATGAAACAATGTATTACGAAAAATGAAATAAATTTGTATTTTCTTAAATCGAATCAACAAAAAAAAAACAAAATTAAATAAGTCGCTTCTGTCAACCCAAAAAAAAGTAATCTTATTAATAAGGTTCATTGGTACCTACCTATGAGGATTGAGGAGCTCTACCTACTCATCGTCACTGTATGATAAGTGCTGGCTTGGACTTAGCGGGCCTCGTTTTCTTTTTTGTCGAATAGGTATCAGTTTTGCTTCCAGTGGCGGTGTTGTTAGTTTGAGCCGAATTGCTAGACCCAAAACGTGTTTGCATACATATTTTGTTAAAAATTCGGGACAGTCGCCCCGCCCCCATTCGAATTCGCGCGCTGTAACAATCTGTAGTTTTCATTAATAAAGCGTATCAAAATAAAAAAACATGAGACCTCAAATATAATATCAGTAACCAATAATCATTAACAAAGCAGCTCACAAAACTTTGCTTAGAATTAACTTTTTTGTAGTTCGTTCAGTAAAACTTCAATTAGAAAAATCTAATGTATCTTCATATTAAAGTTGCCCTCTCTGTATTTCCAGTCGCTCACTTAGTAATTTAGTTGCCCGGATAGTATTTTTATGTCTGAAATGTAATAATCAAAACCCACATTTTGTAAGCTCGTTCTGGATTTTATTATTGATCAATATTCGTCGTTAGTTTGGTAAATTTTTCGCTTACTAAAATTCATACCGCTCAAGGTATTAAAACAGTATGCCATCATCAGTCGCAAAGTATTTTTTTAGTCGCTCGTTTTATAATACCCTTTATTATTGTATGTAGAAACTGAGTTTAACATCACAGTACAGAAGTCCCAGTCAATAGAATAAACATAGGCCCGTATTATGGAACGGTTCAAAATTAAAATAAAACGTTTGAAAATTGATTTGAATTCATAAATCACTTCGTTATTGCGGAAAAACTGCATAAAAATGAAACCTGTGTTTATACACTTATCCCCATAATAATAAAAAGTTACGCCTAGGATGAACTCTGGATTAAAATGACATTTCCATACTAAACTAGCGGCCGCCCGCGACTTCGTACGCGTGGATCCCGTTTTACCCCCTTTTCCCGAATTTTCTTTGCTATAAACCTCACGGAGCCTGAGACCTTTCGAATGCAAAACCGTGGAAATCGGTTCGTGCGGAGGAAAACCCGACTTATTTTTATATAGTAGACCTGTGTTTATACACTTCGATGGGTGCCTGGAATAAAGCCGCTATAGCCATAGCAGCAGTTTTCCGATTAAGCGATTTTCGTAATCTGGGGGTCCCTATACACCTTGTGATTTTTTTTTCAGAATTTTATCTTTGAAACTGGCTGATTTACCAAAAGCACTATGGATATTGAATCGTTATTCCCGGAATTTTTTTTACCAGAATAATCGTGGCATGTTCAATGTTAAAAGTTTTAACTTCTACAAGTAACGGCCATTGGGGCTTTGTTCCCCGAAACAAACTATGTGTACCAAGTCACAATAAACATTACCTATGTGGTGGACTGCAGTGGACTGTATGCGTTTGTGTGTGTTCGAGAGCGCTGACCGGACGATGATGACTGCCGTTGAGAGCTTGCCCTTACTATGTCAGGCGTAGTAGGTGCTACTTGCAGGAATAAAACCACTATTTCACTTGCTGAGACTTCTCGCGTTTATTATTCGCTTCCTTTTCTCAGTTCTTGTTGCTTGGAGCACTTGTTCTCTGAACTGAACAAAACAACATTTAAACTTAAACTTGTCTCCCGGAGCGGCTCGCTCTGTATTTATAGGGCCCCGGGCTATATCCATCCCTTTCTCTCCCGATATTCCTGTCTCTGTCTCTCATGTTCTGGACCATAGTTCTGGAATGTTCGAAGCGAGAGGTCCGATGTTGCCGTCCCGTTTCTTTTTCTCTCGAATATTCCAGAAGTGTGTGGAAGAGTAATTGATGTGCAAGCGAGATGACAGATAATGTGAGAAAGAGATGGAATGTTATTTATCTCTAATCGACTCTAATTGATTATTTTACAACATTATCTGACTATTAATGTTGCTAATCGATTCTAATTAATAAGTTAGCGTATTTCCTTGGTCGACGTCGCTAACAATCTCCCCCGCAGTGCGAAGCACTCCCTCTTCCGGATGCGACGTCTTGGCAGGAACCAGGACTACCACTCGTCGCGTCGGTCGCCGTAGCACTCCTCCGGGTGTTCGCACGTCGAGGACTCGTTTTCTTCTGTCCGGACCAGGGTATACCCTCTGCACTTCCCCTCGTGGCCAAGTGTTCCTTGGAAGCGATACGTCGACTATAAAAACGACGTCGCTGACTCGAGGTTCTTCTGTTTCCCGTCCGGTTATCTACTTCGGCATCTAAGTTGGCAGGTACTCTTTTAGCCATCTTCGCCAGAAGTGGTCCGTCAAGCGCTGCGCTGTCCTCCAGTTCGCCTTCCCGATGAAGTCGCGGTTCTTGAACACGCCCGGCGTCATCGCTCCGCAGGATCTTCCGTTCGGGAAGTGGTTCGGCGTGAGTCTTTCTTCGTCGTTGGGATCCGCGCTGATACAGGTAAGTGGACGCGAATTCACAATATGTTCCGCTTCGAGGAGGAGCGTGTGCAGGACTTCTTCCGGTGATGTCCTTTCTTTCAGGACGGCCATTAGTGTCGTCTTCACCGTGCGGACCCTTCTCTCCTAGGCGCCTCCCATGTTGAGACATCCAAGTGGGATGATCATCCAACTTCTTCTTGATGGGATGCTTGTGCGTCTGATGCCCTCTGCTGGTCTTCTTCAGGACACTGCGAGCCCGTTTGTCGGCGTCGTTGAATGGCCGACGTGGTTCCACTCCGATGTCCTCTTTCTCGAAGTGTTGGTGAACCAAGGCTTCCGTTCCATCTTCCACTAATCTGCTGTGGTGCACTAACTTCACTGGATCACTTCTTCCAGTGTTGCATCCATGCAGAACCCATCCAAGGCTGGTCAAAGAGGCAACTGGTTCGGAGGCCTTCCCTCTGCGTAGTCTCCGTGTGACTATCAGCCTCCAATTGTCTTGCCCAATCAGAAGTCTAGGTACTTCTTTGTCGTAGACCAGCTTCTTCTTAATTTTCTTCAGGTGTTTCCAGTTTTGAAGCATTCCTTCTTCGACACCTTGCTTCGTCAGCTTCAAGTTGTCGATAGTTCTCGCTTCGATGTTGAGTTTATTTCTACAATGGACCCCCTTGATCTTCATGTTGATCTTCTGAGAGTTGCTCTTCACCATGCCGTTCCCCCCGACCATCGCAATGGTGATGGCTTCCGGCTTCCCTTGCGCCCCAATCTTCTTCGCCACTGATGAGTCCAGCAGCGTGACGGTGGACCCTTCGTCCAGGAGCGCGAGCACTTTTGCCGTCCCTTTGGGTCCGTAGAGGTTTACCGGCGTCATCTTCAAGTAGGCCTTTCCGCAGCTCGTGGCGTGCACCGATGACACAACTCCTTTGGCGGGCTTCTCTTGAGTCTTCGTTGCTGCGGACTTCTCCGAGTGAAGACTGGTGTGATGCCACCTCGTGCACTTCTTGCACGGCTGTGCCCGGCATGTGTTTCTTGCGTGCTTGAAGCGCAAGCATTTGAAACACATTCTTGCCTTCTTTGCCATTTCCCATTTTCCGTCTACACTGGATTCCCTGTACCTCTTGCACTCGTACAGCCAGTGATCTTCTCGGCATTCTGGGCACTTCTTCACGTCGGTCTTCTGATCTTCATAGTATTCCTCCGCTTGTGGGACGTGGTGGACCGGCCTCTTGAACGTGTTCCTCTTCTGGTCCCAGGACACTTCTGGGGGAGCGTAGTCGCTGTTCATATCTGCTTCAACTTCCGTGAAGTCATACATAAGTTCGAGCGCTGGTTTTCCTTCTGCCCGGCGCTCACGTTGATACATCAGCCACCGAGACTTCATGGTCGGCGGCATCTTGTCGATGAGACACTCCACGGCCCCTGGTGCGTACAAATATTCCATCTTGCCGAGTGCCCTGATGGTGGCCACGGCATTGCGGACTCGGCTGGCAAACATGCAGATCTCCCCTGATGACTCGTTGACCCTTGGCAGCCTTTCCATCTTCTTTAACTCCGCCAGGGCTATGGCTCCAGGTCTGCCGAACCGGACCTCCAGGCTCTTCATCAGCTCTTCCGGATCCTCGGCGGTGAACAGGAGGCTCTTGACTGCCTCCCTCGCGTGCCCCTGGAGACACCTTCGTAGTCGCGCCAAATTCTGTGCCGGCGTGAAGGAGCGCGCGGTGTCTTCATATGACCTTCTGAACGCGAGCCATTCTTCACATGCGCCATTGAAACTTGGGAGGTCGACCAGTTGTCTTGTGAGGCCACCCTCTGCCCTCTGTGACAGCTTGGTGATGGCCATGGCTAACTCTTGAATGTCTGTTCTCCCTTCCGTAGGTAGCGGCTGTGGCGGCGGCGGCGGCAACACTTGCGGCGGCGGTGGCGGCGGCAGCGGTAGAACTTGTGGCGGCGGCGGCAGCGGCGCGGCGGGCGGCGGCGGCGGTATCGGTTGTAGTTCCGGCGGGACCCTCTCGGCGATGGTGTTCGAGTGGTCCAACCAATTTTCGACCTGCATTTGCCTGTACTGCACTTCTTCTGGATCCTCTTCCATGTCGGAATCCAATTGGGCCAACTCCAATTCCGCTTTGGCAACTTCCAGTTCCTGGCGGGCCACTCTTAATTTGGCCTCTATTTCTGCCCTTCTTCTTGACGAGCGGACGGAGCGCGTGTCCTGATTCACTCGTGACAGTCGCGGCGTTTGTTCATGCACTTGCGGCGTGGGTGGCGCGTACTGTCCTTCAACAGTCGGCACGGTGGTCACCGTAGTCGCGGGAGTCGCGGCGGCGGCAGAGGCGGCGGCAACATTGGCCGCGGTGGGCGTGGAGGCGGCGGCGGCGGCGGCGGCGGCGGCGGCGGCGGCACGTCTCTTCTCTGCTTCCGCGATACGGGCCCTTAGTGCTTCGTGTGGCTTCGTGACGTCGGCGGTTATCTCCTCTGTGTAGGAGCGCGGTGCTGGTTCCCCTCTTCCCAAATGCACGCCGGGCTCTCCCATAACCCGGGNATTCCAGAAGTTTGTGGAAGAGTAATTGATGTGCAAGCGAGATGACAGATAATGTGAGAAAGAGATGGAATGTTATTTATCTCTAATCGACTCTAATTGATTATTTTACAACATTATCTGACTGTTAACGTTGCTAATCGATTCTAATTAATAAGTTAGCGTATTTCCTTTGTCGACGTCGCTAACAATCTCCCCCGCAGTGCGAAGCACTCCCTCTTCTGGATGCGACGTCTTGGCAGGAACCAGGACTACCACTTGTCGCGTCGGTCGCCGTAGCACTCCTCTGGTTGTTCGCACGTCGAGGACTCGTACTCTTCCGTCCGGAGCGGGGTATACCCTCTGCACTTCCCCTCGTGGCCAAGTGTTCCTTGGAAGCGATACGTCGACTATAAAAACGACGTCGCTGACTCGAGGGTCTTCTGTTTCCCGTCCGGCTGTCTTCCTCGGCATCAAAGTTGGCAGGTACTCTTTTAGCCATCTTTGCCAGAAGCGCTGCGTTGTCCTCCAGTTCGCCTTCCCGATGAAGTCGCGGTCCTTGAACACGCCCGGCGCCATCGCTCCGCAGGATCTTCCGATGAGGAAGTGGTTCGGCGTGAGTCTTTCTTCGTCGCTGGGATCCGCACTTCACAGTGGCAACAACTTGGGAATTCTTCTTTTCTCCGATGTATTCTTCCCCCGTCTCGAAACGATCTTTCTTCCATGTTGTCTTCAACACTGAATCCTTTTCCTTCTTTTTGACGGGACGCTGGTGCGCCTGATGCCCTCTATTGGTCTTCTTCAGGACACTGCGAGCCGGTTTGTCGGCGCCGTTGCATGGCCGACGTGGTTCC